>NC_037681.1:25606949-25682350 GCF_003255815.1 Theropithecus gelada | reverse complement strand
AGGCTTGAGCCCCCGCGCCCGGCCTGTGTTATCTTTGGTTTTTTTCCGGAGTTTTCTGTAGTTTTCCTCGGTTTTTTTTTTTTTTTTTTTGAGACAGAGTCTTGCTCTGTCACCCAGGCTGGGGTGCAGTGGCCGGATCTCAGCTCACTGCAAGCTCCGCCTCCCGGGTTTAGGCCATTCTCCTGCCTCAGCCTCCCGAGTAGCTGGGACTACAGGCGCCCGCCACCGCGCCCGGCTAGTTTTTTGTATTTTTTAGTAGAGATGGGGTTTCACCGTGTTAGCCAGGATGGTCTCGATCTCCTGACCTCGTGATCCGCCCGTCTCGGCCTCCCAAAGTGCTGGGATTACAGGCTTGAGCCACCGCGCCCGGCCAGCAGGATTATTTCAAAATTGCCTTCCATCTATCCTTTCACCAAGTATTTGCTGAGAGAGCTGGTCTCATAGAATATTGTTTGCCTCTGTCACACTGAAGAAGGTAAATATATATTTTCTGAAATATATTAATCTATATCACTTCTATGCACAGGAGATGACTTATTCTGTGCTTCCAATTATTTATATTGTTCTTGCATCAGGCCAATTCACTAAAATTTTGTATACTTTGATGTTATTAGTCTAGTCCTTCAGAAAATGCCTTCATTGAATTTCATTTCAGAAGATTGTTTTAATAAATGGCCAGGTAGAATTCAGTATTGCATTCTATGAAATAGTATTGCTGTGGACAGAGCCCAACATATCCCTCTGAAATACTTCCAGGAAATTCAATGAAAAAAATATTTTCAGAGAAATTCGGAGTAAGAGAGTTGTGATTGATTGAAAACCAACATATATAATACAATAACATGATAGCTCAATAGCATCACATTAATATATCAGATAATTTGTTTGGAAGATATTTCTGGGTACTAAGTTTAAAATTAAATTAATTTAAGAGAGCATACAGAAGTAATATATCTTCTTTTAATTTGGCACTATAATTTACAATGTACTTCTAAATGTGTTATCTCAATTTTTCTCATAGCAACCTCAGGAGGTTGTCAGAAAAGGATAATTATGTACATTTTCCAAATTACATTACATTTTCCAAATAAGGAAATAATTATGTACATTTCTGTATGTATATAATTACACATGTATATGAAAGGGAAGATTGGCAGTTTTCAATAACTACTTGCTTATGAGCCTAGAATTAAAGTTTGATTCCTATCTTTGAATCCAATGTTCTTTCATTATGCTAAACTACATTTCTTTCAGTTTTTAGTCCATCCCTCTTAAGACATTGATCTATCTTTAGTATTTGGTGTGGGAGGTGGCCTTTCTTAAGGGAGGGGAAAATGATGGCTTCATATCCATAGTGTTTCATTTGCATATGAGCACACGCAGATCATCAAGGAAGAGTGAGCGCTAACACGGGAGAGAATTGGTCTGAAGTGTTAGGTTTACTTCTTATTAGCTGTGTGACGTTGGACATTTTAAAATGTAGAGCTATTAATAAGGTTATTCAAAAAACTAATAAATGATGATGACTAATAGCAATAGGTATAGTCATTGTAATAGTTATTACATGCTAGTGTTTGCAAGGAGACAGTGAAAATAATATAAGGAAGAGATTGATTCTGCCCTTGGTATTCACAAATATATCTATATAATACAGGAAGATGATGAGGTTCCATTTTGTTGAGTATTGTCTCCTTAAAGTCAGTAACTATTAAAATTGAAAATACACATTTTTGTTTCTGTAACACCATTCTCGGGAAACTTTCCTGTAGATATTATTGGATATAAGGTATCTGCATAACAATATTTGTTACAGCAATATTTGTAGAGGCCTAACCTTACAGCAACCTTACTGTCTGTTGGTGGGGAAATACTTGACCTTGAGGCATGGCCATATAAACTGCAAAAGCAAATTACAGAATAATGTGTATAAAATAGCACTGTTTCATAAGAACAAGTGAGACAAATCCATATATTCATGTATATATGGATATATATGTTTGAAGGAAAATAGAGACAACTATTGAATTCTATGCAGTAAGATATAAGATCAGCCTTCTTAAGGAAATAGCATTGGAGGCTTGGGTAGAGTTTTTTCTTTTTTTTACCTTTTCTTTTTTTAAATCTTTGCAATACGTCATTAGTTACAGTGAAGCCGTGCATCAATTAGAATGCTTTCAGTTGCGTGCAACAGATTACCTAAATAGAAATAGCTTAACTCTAACAAAATGATTAACTCCAAAGAACTTTGCTCTGACCTTTTCTGCCTGTTGACTTTCATCATCATGTTGTTTCCTCACTATTCTCGTGGTTTCAAAGTAACCACCCTCTCCAGACATCCCATCTGTGATGGTTAATAGCCTGTGTCAGGTTGAGTGGTCTAAGGAATGCCCAAGTATTTGGTAAAACATAATTTGTGGGTGTGTCTGTGAGAGTGCTTCAGAAAGAGGTCAGCACTGCGTCAGTAGACTGAATAAAATCACCCTCGCCAAAGCAGCTGGGCATCATCCAATCTGTTGATGTGCCAAATAGAACAAAAAGGAAAGGAAGGGTGAATTTGCTCTCTCCGGTTGAGCTCCAATATCCATGTTTTCCTGCCTTTGGAGATTAGAGCATCTGGTTCTCTGGCCTTCAGATTCTAAGACTTACACCTTCCCTCCCTATTTTCAGACGCAGAGGGAACTACATCACCAGCTTTCATGGTTCCCTAGGTTGCAGATGACAGATTGTGGGATTTCTTAGCTTCCATAATCATAGGAACCAATTTCCATACTAAATCTCCTCTTATATATCTATGTATCCTATTGGTCCTATTTCTTTGGAGAATCCTAATACACCATCCTATGTAATGATGTTCAGAGGCAGAGAGGGCGCTCTCACTCTCTTTCTCTGCTTGTCTTTCTCTTTCTCCCTCTCAAGGCTTTGACAAAAGCCAAAAACCCCTCAGCAGTATTCCTTTCAGCTTGCAGACCACTTTGTCCAAGAAAGGCTGAGAAAATGAGGATGGATTTTTGCAGTCTGCCGTGGGAAGCAGAACTTGGCAGTGGGGAAACGAGGGTGGAGGGAGGGGAAGACTGCAGGGAAGGCAACCAGGAGAGTCTTCCACAGCCCTTTACATTTTTACTTAAAACAAATATAGTGCTTTTGCAAACTAGAAAAAAAAATAGAACACACAAAAAGTAAAAAAAAAAAAAAGAAGAAGAGCGAAAAAGATTCCAATTTAAAAGTCTATGATGTGCGCATTTGTTTAAGACATTTCCCAGAATGTTCTGTGGGCATTCCCAGCAGAGGAAAGAATAGACAGAAATCTGTTCTGTTTTAGGATGAGTCCACTGGTGGGCCAGGACAGCTTTCAGAGACACACAGACACTGGGCCGCGGAGGACTGGGTCCAAGCCAAGTGCACCTCTCAGAGCCTGCACCACTGTGTGCGAGACAGCTGTTTTAGGTGTATTGAGTCTCCACTTTGGGTCACCACCTTATTGGCAGAGGTGGAACAGCAACTTTCCTTGAGGGACACGGGCCCCACTTCTGGGAAAGGAGAGACGTGCTTGTTGTCCTGCAGGACCCAGGAGGGGGAAGCTGCGCCCTCGGTGATAATCGTGATGGTGACTGCTGATGTGGAGGTGGGAGAGCTGCCCACACCTAAATTCACAGACTCCACATTCTGTGAAGAGTCCACTGCTAACAAACTAGTGTGTCATGCTAAGGACATGGGACACCTCCCTTTAGTAGGGTGTGCAATAACAACAGTTTGGTTACCAAAGGAAAAACAGAGAGACAAAGAGTTTTCTTTGTGAAGTGAAACTATTTTGTTCAGTGTCGTTTTGTGGCTTAGGGTGATGCTTGGGAAGCAGTTGATGAAAAGTGCCCAGGTGGGGTAATGCTTGCCCGCCTTACCATCTCTTCAGCACTCACCTGGCAGCCCCTCCAGGTAAAGGTCCAGAAACTGCTTGATGCAAACCTGTTTCCAAGGAAAGAACACTAACCTGGAAGGGATATGACAGACTGGTTTTGTCGCCCCCATCTACCACTTATTGATTCTGTACCATCCATAGAGATCATTTTTGCCACATAAAAAATAACATTCAGTTTGCTGTGCTTCAGCCAGCTCAGCTCTGATGGGCATGCCGCCCTCCACACTGGAGCCTGTATCTGCTCTGAGGCCCCTGCCGAGGCACCTGCCTGCGACTCAGGTCTTGGCAATTCTGCAGTTGCATTGAAGAGAAAAGGAGGATGACCTCCTTGGCTTTTCGATGTGCTTTGTAAGAGTAGCTCCCAACAAGTTAAACTGGGCCTCCTGATATGGCACAAATTGGCGAAACGACTCTTTTAACTGATGCACAAGGATCTGGTCTCCACATTTAGAGTAACTCTGCTAGAATGGCTCCAGTAACATCCCTGATTCTAACCCCAGAAACAATCCCTGCCTCAACCCATAGGCTCTTCAGCTAAACCAAGCTCAGTTTGCCTGGGTTTTTCACCTCTGTGCAGAGTTCTCTCTCAGATGTCCTACAGCTGACTGCCACCATTGGGCTTCTGCATTCCATTAGACATGTCTGTTCTTTTCCACACCAGAAGACCTCTTAGTAAACACAAAGTAAATGCAAAGGGAAATGCTATCCCTTAGAACAATGTGCCAGAGTAATAACTAAGTCACACATTTGGCTTGACAGAAACTCTAATGAAAAAAGCTATGCCACATTAGTCTTTTGCTGCCAACTTTATATTTGAACTGAAATTATTTTATCCATCTGATGCCATGCAAATCCCTGAAGTTGAGTGGCACAGGGCAGGTACGTTGGGGAGCAGCATGGAAAGACTTGATGCAGATGTGGATGAGGAAGGCTGGCCTCCATGGTACTTAAAACCAGGAGGGATGTGTGGGCCACACCGTACAATTTCCCCACAGTTCTGAGCTCTTATTTGGGTGAATGAGAGGTAATGTATGTGCTCCAGAGTTTGTAATTTAAAACAAAAGTTGTGAGCATACTTGATTCTAATGAGTTGGAAGAGTCCAAGGGAAGAGGGAGGGCAAGGCATCTTCTTGGAAGCAGAGCCCAGGCCCTCCCCAAACATCACACCTGCCAGGCCTCGATCTTGGACTTTCCCACCTCCAGACCTGTAAGAAATATTTCTTCCTTACTCAATTACTCAATTTCAGGGATTCTATTATGGCAACGTAAAACAGGCTAAAACACTACTAGATTAACATTTGCAATTTAACAAAATACCCAAATAATTGATGTGGGTGTTTAATTGAGAAGCAGTGAGTTAATATATCTTACCATGTGTACATAACAATTAAAAAAAATCACAAAAATAGAGACACAATTAAGATTGTACAAAGAGATTTAGCATTATTCAATTATTTGCCTTAATCTTTCCTAATCTAAGAAGTATTAAAACATCATTCTTATAATCTTAAATTTGAAGCAACTTTCCACAAATTGCTTAACAAAATAAAATCAAACCTGTGTGTGTGTGTGTGTGTGTGTGTGTGTGTGTGTGTATAAGCTTAGGTTATAAAACTCAATTCACATGAGAAATAAGAATTGCCAATCCATGTTTAAAATGTGTTCAAGGTATCTCATATCAGGAAAACAATAGTTAAAATAATGAGATACCTTTTTATTATGTAATAGATGCAAAAATTAAAAATATCAATAACATTCAGTGCTGGGCATGGTCTGGAAAAGGGCACTCTTTTTATGCATGGCTGATGTGAGGTAGTAAACTGCTATTTTTTGGGGGGGGATTAAATCTGCTAGAAGCTATTAAAAAGAAACCTTATCTTTGTCTCAGCAATCCCACAGAGTTAAAAAAAACAAAATGCTGACACGTCTGGGTGAAGTCAGGTGATGTAACCTACAACACTGTTTCTACTGGCCCAAAACAACATGCCTATTTATTAGTGACAGTTATTGAGTTAATTGTGGTTCAGTCATTACAACACAATGAATTGGTTGTATATCTATTATTAGAGCATGGTTCCTGAGACATATATCTATTATAGCATTTGTGTTAGATGTACATGTAACTGTATTAACTAGTGCTTACTCTCTATTCCATGCTATCCTAAGTGCTTGCAAGTTAGTATGGTTTTGTTTTTGCACACCTGGTGAACTTACATATGTTAATTTTTATAAGTTCAAACTTTTAAAGTCTTGCCAAAGTCATTGCACAGGCTTTCTAGTGGAGTGAGGAGAAGCCCGTGGAAGTTGGGGCCACTATGGGTCAGTTCTCCTCTCTGAACAGGTGTTCTCATCAGCGAGGCAGGATACTGCTCTGAATAAGAATATCTGACCAGATGTGTGATCTTGGGCAAGTATTTACTATCTCTGGGCTTTCGTTTGCTCTTATGTTTGATAAGAATGATCATGATGATTTAAGAAAAACATGGTATCTACCTCATAAAACTATTGTGAGGATTAAATGAATTAATGCATGTAAAATGCTTATAGAAGTGTCTTCTATTTCATACTCAGCAAACACTACCTATTATAAAATACATGTGTGTGGTGACAATTTTTGCCCTTTCTACTTCCAAAGATCAGTGAGACAGCATATGTCAAAGTTACTTATCAACTGTAAAACACAATTTTAACTTATTATCATCCTAGAAAATTATGTGTGCTGGTAAATTATATTCATTAGTTGATCTGGTTCATTATTTCCTTTCTTTTATATTAAAAAATAGTAAGTATTAGAAGAAATTTTAAATTCAAGTGCTCAAGAAACTTGAGTATTTGGAACTTTTCAGCCTATGTTTGCAAATGTATTTAATTTCCATTAACATCTGAACCACTACACACCTCTTTCTCTTGTTGAGTTGCTGAAAACTGCATTTTATGGAGTGACGTCTATGGCTGCCTTCATGACTCACTAAGGAGTCCTGTTCTTGGTTGGTGGCAAAACCAGCTCACCTGAACCCTGCAGACCTGCCCAGAGGTTGCCACTCACCCAGCCCTGGCTTTAATGTCACTTGGCTGCCTGGGGAGCTTTGGTGTCTCTTTGCTTTTTCCAACATATTTACGTATTTTCCAACAAACTTTTCTTCTAGCGTTTAGTAGGCAGAAGTTACCTTTCAGTCTTCCAAACCATTTCCATCCCCACCCTCCAGTATCCACTTTCTCTTGTCTTTGATCCTACATTGTATTGGAATGTCAATGCACCCACCCTTGTTTCCATTTTTCACTAAAATGCATGGATCATAGAGGAAAAACAAAGTGAGAGAAACCGTGGGCTACCTCAGGGATTGGGCATGGGAGGTTGGGTTCCTAGGCAGGAATCAAAAAGAGTATGACTCCTCTTCAAGGAGTCCTTGGTGACAAGGAAGGGGTCCTTGGTGACAAAAGGAGCAGGGTTAAAATTGAACGCCTTGCCGTCCCCCAAACCACATGTACCATTTATGTAAAATCAGTGTTTCCAAGGAGCCCAGCTGCAGCAAGGGCAGTCAGAGGCAGGCCAAGTACTTCTATGTGTGGTTTCTGCAAAGATAGCATGTGGAGGTTCATCAGGGCACTCATTGGGTCATATTACTTGGTTATGAGGAATAATTTTTGTCATCTCTCTTAAGTCATATCCAAACCCCAGCTCCAGAGGACTAGACTCGCAAGAGGAAGGATTGAAGAGTATATGTATAAAGAGTTTTTGTTTTGTTTTATTATTGGACTGAGAGGGTGGAAGAAAATGAGCAGATGATGGCCCCTTCCCATATGTACCCCTTAGTCCAAAAAGTTATTTGTGAACCCAGAGGATGGACAGAGCTACCCAGGATGGGATGTTTTAACACTGAAAAACCATAGGCTCTACCCAAGGAAGAAGGAGACTTGACCAGCTGTGGTTACAGTTGGTGAATGGGAAAACAGTCCTGATTGTACTCTATCTAAAGTTCAGATTGTTGAATTAATGGGTGTCTCTCTGTGTGTATGTGCATGCACATACATGCCCTGTTTTGCTTAAATGCAAGTGGAAGTTAATTCAACACATGAAACCACAAGTCAACAAACTTTTTCTCTAAAGTTAGCAATTATTTTGGGCTTTGGTGGTCACAGTAAGTCCCTGTCACATTTTCATTTCAATTCTTTTTTAAAAAGGTTTTAAAAGTGGAAAAGTCCTTCTTAGATTGAGAGTCATAACAAAGTGGGCTTCAGGTTGAATTTGGCAGGTGGGCAGCCTTTTCCTTACCCTCACTCTAAGCTCTTCTGCAATTTTTTTCACTTACTATAACTTTACAGTATTTCTGTAAAATACATATCAATGTGATTCATCTTTACATGATTTCTTGGATTTGAAGGTTTCATTAATAAAACTATCTTGATATATAGATTTATAGGTTTCATTAATAAAATTATTTAACAAAGTATTCACTGATAAATATTTAAATGGTTCTCATTTTTGTCCTAGCAAAAAGTTACAAATGATTTTTGTTAGTATGAGAAAACTAGAGGTGATTTATTTTTAGTCATTTCTTTTAAGCACAGATATTTAGTGGTGGTTGAGTAGAAAACAGAATCCATATTCAGGCTGTCCCTGGCACCCACAAGAATGTGATGGGTCAGAGACTATATGGACAAGTCATTGGCCATCCTGTGTTTTCGTTTTCTCATCTTTAAGTAAGTAGAGACAAAAAAATAGCTATTATGTCAATGAGTGTTGTGAGAATTAAGTATATTTATATAAAAAGTGCATAAAATTGTAAGTGACATGGTAAGAATTAGTATGTTTTAATAATATTATTTATTTAATTGTATGTTTCTATATTTTTCCAAAAAATCTACAGTGGAATTCTATTATAGTAAAAACAACTTTTAAAAAATTAAGAATTATACCCCCAGCATACTTCAACAACAACAAAACTTGAAGTAAGACTAATATTTTAACATTCATAAATTATATATATAAAGTTTTATATATATATATGTGCAGCATAATTTACATACAAAATGAATCAAAATAGCTATACCATATGCAAAAAGGAGAAAAAAACAATAATCAAAATATTTCAGTACAAAAAAATCAACTTAACATAAAAGGAGATGGTAATGTAGAAAATGCAGGACCAAAAACATATAAGGCATATAGAAAAATAAAGCAAAATGACAGAAGGAAGCCTTTCCTATTAGTAATTGTTTTAAATGTAAATAGATTAAAATTTCCAATCTAAAGATAGATATAGAAGAATAGATACACAACCCTCTCTGGTTGCAGACCCCTATATGATATCATTTTGAAAGTTTAATGCTGGACTGCACTCTGCCCTTGGGCCAAACTCAAGCTGATGCTGCTGCAGCCACTGCCTGCCCAGGACAGGGGATGCCAGGTGCCACTGTGCACCTTCAGACAATTGCCACTGCCAAACAAAAATGTGATCGAATTATATGCTGTCTGCAATAGACCTGGATTATACCCAAGGATAGAGCAGGTTAAAAACATGTAAGGATGGAAAAGATATTTCATACAAATATTAATCAAAAAGAGCAAAGTGACTATACTAGTATCAGACAAAATAGACTTAAAATCAGAAAAGATTAAAGAGATACAGAAGAATATTATATGTTAACAAAAGTTTCAATACAGCAAGATGTAACAATTACAAACATTTAAATTAGCCAGGCATGGTGGTGCATGCCTGTAGTCCCAGCTACTTGGGAGGCTGAGTCAGAAGGATCGCTTGAGCCCAGGAAGTTCAAGGCTGTGGTGAGCTATAATCATGTCACTGCACTTCAGCCTGGGTGACAGAGTGAGACCCCTTTCTCTCCAAAACAAACAAACAAACAAAAACCAAAAACTAAATACATGTACACACTTAATAAAACTAATAACTAATAATAGACCATCAAAATACATGAAGCAAAACATTACTTTGAGGGGAAGAGTATATGGGTCTACAATGGTAGTTGGAGGCTTTTAATATTGAATAAGGGAAGAGTATATGGATCTACAACGGTAGCTGGAGGCTTTTAATAATGAATAATAATGTTCAACAGAGAACAACCTGACATGAAATAAGTAAGGAAACAGAGGTCTAGAGCAACACAATAAAGCAGTGAGATCTTCAAGACATTTATAGAACATTCTACCCAACACCAACAGAATATATATTATTCTCAAGTGTACATGGAACATTTTCAATGACAGACTCTATGTTAGGTCACAAGCTAACTTTTAATATATTTTAAAAGATAGATATCATACAAAGTATCCACTGTGAGTACAATGTGGCAACGTTAGACATTAGTAATAAGGAAGACTGGAAATTTCATAAATGTTTGGAAATTAACACATTCCTAAGTAACCAATGGATCAAAAAAATTTTAAAGAAATTAGAAAATACTTAGAAATAAGTGAAAATAAAAACACAACATACCAAAGCTTATGACACACAGCAAAAGCAGTAGTAAAGGAGGAAATTTATAGCTAAAATGATTACATTAAAAAAAGGAGGAAGCTCTCAAATCTACAACATAACTTCACAAATTAAGGAGCTCAGAAACTAAGAACTAACTATACTCAATGCTAGCAGAAGATGGAAATAATAAACATTATAGTAGAAATAAATAAATGAAAGAATAAAAAAGACAATAGAGGAAATAAATGAAACCAAACACTGGTTTCTAAAAAGATCAATACAATTGACAAATATTTTGCTAGACTTATTAAGAAAAAAAGAAAAAAAAAGGCTCACATTGTTAAAATCAGAAATGAAAGTGGGGGCATTACTACTAATTCTTCAGAAAGAAAAAGCAGTATAAGAGAGCACTATAGACAATTATACACTAACAATTTGGTTAACCTAGAAAAAACGGACAAATTCCTAGGAACATGAAAACCTACCAAGACTAAATTACAAAGAAACATAAAATCTGGATAGAAATATAACTAATATGGAGATTGAATTAAGTAATCAAAAATCTCCCAATAAAGAATAGCCCTGGAATTGTTGGATCAACTGGTTAATTCTACCAAATATTTAAAGAAGAAATTTTGCCAATCCTTCTCTAACTTTTCTAGAAATCGAAGTGGAGGGGGACACTCCCTAACTCATCCTATGAGACCAGCATGACTCTGATACCAAAAGCCAGAAAAAGACATTTAAAAAGCCAAAACCAAAAGAAAAAAAACCAAATTAGAAACAAATATTGCTTATGAACGCTGATCCCAGAATTCTCATCAAAATTCTAGTATGCCACATTCAGCAGAATATTAAAATGATTATACACCATAACCAAGTGGAATCTATTCCTGGAAAGCAAGAAATGCAAAAACCAATGTATGTAACATCACATTAATGGAATAACAAGGAAAAGACAAACATGATCATCTCTATAGATGCAGAAAAAGCATATGACAAAATTCAACACACTCTTATGATAAGAACAGTCAGTGAAGCAGGAATAGAACAAAACTACCTCAACATAGTAAAAGTAATACATTAAAAGCCCACACTGAACATCATACCCAATGTTGAAAGACAAGGCAAAAAAGCCCACTCTCACCATTTCTATTTAACATAGAACTGGAAGTCTTAGCCAGAGAAATTAAGTAAGAAGAAATACAGGTCATACAGATTCAAAAAAAGGAGGTAAAATTATCTGTTTTTAAATAGTATAATCTTTTGTAAAATATGCTAAAGGTTGTGCAAACAAAAAGAAATCCTGCAACCAATAAGTGAATTCAGCAAAGTAGCAAGATAAAAATTCAACACACAAAAATCAATGCCATTTTTATACACTAACAATAAACAATACAGAAAGGAAATTAAGAAAATCATGGTATTTGTGATAATACCAATTAAATAAAATACTTAGCAACTAACTTAGCCAAGAAGATGAAAGACCTGCACAATAAAAACTACAAAACACTGCCAAAAATATTAAAGAAGACACAAATAAATAGAAAGACCTCCCCTGTTCATATTTGGAAGATTTCAGGTTAAGATGTCAATACTACCCAGTGCAACTCTTACCAAAATCCTAGTAATGTTTCTTGAAAAAATATTTTAAAAATTATCTAAAATTTATAGGGACTCTCAAGGGATCCTAAATCTTGAAAAAGAAAAGCAATGCTAGAGGACTCATTTTCTGATTTCAAAATTTCTACAAAGCTACAGTAATCAAAACAGTATGGTGCTGGCATAAAGACAGACACATAGACCAATGGAATAGAATAGAGAGCACATAAATACACGCTTGCATTCATGGTCAAATGATTCTTGACAAGGGGAAAAGACTATTCATTGCAGAAAGGACAGTCTCTTCCAAAACCTGTGCTTTGTATCCACATTCAAAAGCCATATATAACAATTAACTCAAAATGGATCAAAGACATAAATTACAAACTATAAAGACCAAAACTATAAAACTCTCAGAAGAATACATAGAGAAAAATCTTCATGACATTAGATCTGGCCATCATTTTTTGATACGACAGCAAATGCACAGACAGCAGTGACAAGAAAGAAACAAACAGGACTTAATGAAAAATAATTTAAAGAGCCATTATCAAAACCCTATTCACAAAGTAAAAAGAGAAGTGAACAAAAATCAGAGAAAACATTTACAAATTGTACATCTGATAAGGGACTAATATCCAGAATATACAGAGCATTCCTGAAATTAACAACAAAACAACCCAAGTAAACATGGGCAAAGGACTTGGATATTTCTCCAAAGAAGTTACATAAATGGCACATGAAAAGATGCCCAACATCACTAAATATTAGGAAATAAAAATCAAAACTAGGAGATACCATCTCACACTCATTAGCATGGCTACTATTAACAGCAACAACAACAAACCCCCAGAAAATGACAAGTGTTGTTGAAGAAGTGAAGAAATTGGAATGCTTAGGCCCTGTGGATGAGAATACAAAATGGTGCAGCCACTATGGAAAATAGTATGTTGGTTCCTCAAAAAATTACAAATAGAATTACCACATGATGCCGCAATTCCCCTTCTGGGTTTATATCCAAGAGAATAGAAAGCAGGATCTCAAAGAGATATTTGCATACCCATGTTCATAGCAGCAGTACTCATCATAGCCTAGAGGTGGGAGCAACCCAAATGCCCCTTGACAGAGGAATGGAGAAGCACAATGTGGTATATACATGCAATGGAATATTATTCCAGCCTAAAAGTAAGGACATGGCAACACATTGTACAACATGAATGCAACTTGAAGACTTTATGCTAAGTGAAATCAACCAATCAAATAAAGAAACATACTTTATTATTTCCCTTATATGAGGTACTTAGAATAATCAAGTTTATAGAGGATGGTGAATGCAGAATGGTGGAAGGAACAGGACCCGGAGAAAGGGAAATTTGGGAATTATTGCTTCATAGGAACAGAGTGTCAGTTTGTGAGATGGAAAGAGTCATGGGGATGGATGGTGGTGGTGGCTGCAGAGTAATACGAATGTACTAATATCACTAAACTGTATACTTAAAAGCAGTTATGATGGTAAATTTTGTGTTAGGTGTGTTTTACAATAAGAAAACTTTAAAAAATGTTTTCTATTGGGGGTATTATTTATTTTTATATATTTGTTTACTATATTGTTGTCTACTCTGTCTTAATTCCTAAACTTAATTACAATGTAATAATTCCTGAAAAAGGATTGTCCTGCAAATTTGTTATTTTTCAAGATCATTTCGAGTATTATAAATCCTCTTTATTCTCTGCATTTCCCTGTACATTTTAAACTCAGTTTAATTTATTTTCTTCAGAAAAAGACTACTATATTTTTATGGGAATTGCATTATATCTATATATTCAATTTAAGAAAAGTAGACATTTTAACAAAATTGACTGTTCTAATCCATTAATGTGGAATATATCTCAATTTTATGGGTCTTCTATAATATCTTTCAGTAGTGCTTTATAGTTTATAAAGATATTGCAATTTTTTATTAAAGTTATTCTTATAAACTATTTTTGTATCCTCAGTGCTTATATAAGTTATTTTTCTATTATGTATAATATATTTTTATATTGATTTTGTATTCTATAGCTTTTCAAGTAGTCGTTTCATGAACACAGTAGGTTTTCCTATATATCATGTGGTCTGTGAAAAACTCTAATTTTTCTTTCTCTTTTCCAAACTTTATGCCTTTTGTTTCTCCTCATGCCTTACTCTAGTGGCAGGAATAGACAGGACAAGTTGAATAGAAAGAGTGAAGGCTTCTTCTTCATCTTAATGGGGAGGTATTTAGTATATTGCAAATAAATGTGTATTTTCCCTAGATGCGCTTCATCAGAGTAAAGTAGTATCTTTCTATCCCCGGTCTTTGGAAAGTTTTTAATCTTAGAGAAGTATTAAGTGTTGTTTTGCATCTGTTGAAATTACATTTTCTTGACTTTGATAACATAGTGAATTATTGCAATAATATTTATTTATTTATTTAATCTTTTGAGACGGAGTCTTGCTCTGTCACCCAGGCTTGGATGCAGTGCAGTACGACAATCTTGGCTCACTGCAACCTCTACCTCCTGGATTTAAGCGATTCTCCTGCCTCAGCCTCTTGAGTAGTTGAGATTGCAGGTTCATGCCACCATACCAGGCTAATTTTTGTATTTTTAGTAGAGACGGGGTTTCACCACATTCATCAGGCTGGTCTCATACTCCTGACCTCGTGATCTGCCCACCTCGGCCTCCCAAAGTGCTGGGATTACAGGCGTGAGCCAGAGCACCTGGCCTCAATGATTTTTAACTATTAATGCAAATTTAATCCCCTTGGTCATGTTGCATTACACATTTCTGTTGCAGATTATGATTTTTATTTCTATGTTTATGATAACTATTCATTTTTTATAATAGATTTCTCAGGTTTGGTGTTATCTTTATGTTGTCCTAAAAAAATGGAAGCATCTGTTCTTCCTCTGCTTTCTGAATAAATATTTGTAGTAGAAAGATTGTGTTTTCTTCAATTTACGGTAGCACTAAACATTAAGCAAATTGCACCTGGAGTTTTATTTCTGGAAACTTAAAAAAATTACAAATCTAAATTATTTTTTTAAGAAATCGTTACTTAGAATTTTTATTTCTTCTTGAGTCAGTTCAAGTGAGTTGTGTTTTTGTCAATAATTTATCTTTTTTTACGTTATAAAATTTATTGGTTAATTATTCATAACATTCATTTGATTTAACGCAATAACGCTGCAGTGGACATTTTGGTACAAACATTTTATGTGCACATATGGCAGTCAAAATAGATTCTGCAACATTTATCAAAAGCAAAATATACATATTTTTGGATCACCAGTTCTATGACTAATAATTGACCCTAAAAATATACTAACACATTACAAAATGCTATGGAGTTAGTTTGTAATAAGAAAGACTAGGAACAACTTAACCATGCATTAAATTAGATGAGGTTAATTTATCTACAGATTTAAAACTAATGTAGCCTTTAAAATAAACAAGAAAACACACAGATTAAAAGAAACAGATATGGAAATATCTTCATGACAAGTTACAAAAAGAATATTCTCACTTGTGTAGAAGATCTAATTCAAGTGTATGTGCTTATATGAGCAGAGATTACCTGTAAGACTGGAAGAAAACAAAAACTACAAGATGAAGGTCACTTTAATCTCTTCTGAATTTTGCAGGGTTTGCATTTACTTCCTACTCTAAAATTGATTTTAAAAACCCTTAAAAATAAAAGACAAACTTTAAAAAGCATGTGCACTTTATTTTTAATAGATAACACTGTTTTTTGTTTCAAAGCCTCTACATCAAATACAAACCCACCTACAATATATGAAAGTGACGTCTTACCAATTCTGATTTTCTGTGGAAAAATTATTTACTTTTATTTACATTTTCATAAGCATGAGTGATGTTTCACAACTTTCCTGGTATTTATAAGACATTTATTTTTCCTTATTTGTATGAAATACATACTTCAGTGCTTTACCACTTTTTTTTTTTTTTTTTTTGAGTTGTGGACCTTTAGATCTTTTCTCTTACTTCCGCATTTTCTCTCCACATTATGAAAAGTAAGCCTTCCCTTCATAATGTTTTTAGTTGGTACAATTTTTATATAGCCACATTTATCATTATTTTTATGGGTTTTTTTGGTCTTACTTGAACTTTCTTCAACAAGAGTATGTACAAATCCATTACTTTTCTGAAGTGTTTTTAGAGTTTTAATGTTTTACTGTGAAAATCATTGATCTAGCTACCTTTTGTTTTTATATAAGCAGTGAGATAGCAATTAAGATTTATAACCTCTTCTTGGTCTGGTTGTGGTGTCTCAGACCTTTAGGTCAGGAGTTCAAGATCAGCCCGGCCAACATGGTGCAATCCCGTCTCTAGTAAAAGCACAAAAATTAGCCGGGCATGGTGGCATGCGCCTGTAATCCCAGCTACTTAGGAGGCTGAGGCAGGAGAATTGCTTGAACCTGGGAGGTGGAGGTTGCAGGGAGCTGAGATCTTGCCACTGCACTCCAGCCTGGGTGACAGAGTGAAACTGTCTTTAAAAAAAAAAAAAAAAAAAAAAGTATCACCTTTTCTCTTAGGTTGCTTAGATGTTCTTCTAATCTCAATTCTTAACTAATATTTTTGCCTTCTGATTGAAATGCTTACTAAATCCTAATACCTATGTGGGATTGTGTCCAAAATTTCTGCTGATCCATTGCTCTGTTTTTCTTTCCATATACTAGTACTAAATTATTACTTGAAAAATATATATTTTTTTATATCTGGTGAGGCATGTGCCGAACCACACCATCATACACAATATACTTTTGTATTGATTACAAAGTTCTTTCTAGTTCTGGTATTTTATGGCTATAAATTGACAAAAAGATTAGGCATTTTTAACAGACTGTCTGAAGTTTCTGAAATTTTTGTTCAAGAATAAGAAACTATTCATCTTATTCAATGTTGTTCCCAATATTACCAAGTAGTATCTAGGAGAGACACAATAATATATTTGCAGAAAGAATAAGAAGTAATTTTCCTAATACACCTGCAGTTGGAGACAGACCTCTATAAAATCTCTGCTGTTGTCAATGTTTCAGGAAGTAACACATGTGAGAAAGCATTATTCAGGATCTAGCACATAGCAGGAATCTGATATTTAAAAGTTTTATCTTATTATCCTTACATTTAAATTCTTAAAAATTTTTTAACTCTGGAAACACATCACTTTAAATAGAAAGTGTGGGAATTTAAAAATATCTAACCAGTTTTTTTACTTTTTCAGTAGACAAATTCATCATAAACCAAATTAGGAGGGCAAAATTAATTAAATTCACAAGATAAGTCTTAAAGACCTATATTTTTCTTGTTATCTCCATATTGTCCCTGACTAATGGAATTATATCCACTGGCTGACAAATAATTAGATGTCTCTGCTTCTAATTACTAAGAAAATTAGGGCATTCTGCCTAGACCATACATACATTTTCTATAACAGAAATTCCAAGCATGCATTTGGGGGACTATGTCATTCTACTATTGCTTTAGATACATGGCAGGGTTCTTTTAGACTAAGCGGTAATTGAAAATTTGCTTAAATTACTTTTATTCTAAAGAAATTTTTTTTTCGTTTATGTTGGAGAATGACTCATACCACAGAGAACCCGCGTTTTGGAATAACAGCCACTTACATTCACAACATCCTATGATATTCAATATTCGAGTCAACTTTCTAGAGTAAGAGATTATATTTCCTTTATTTTTGGACTGAAATGAAAGGCATCCTTCCTTCTCTGGTGCAAGAGGGACTCACAGTCTCCTGCTTATGAATTGCATGTTTTGCTGCCAGCAACACTTTAGCTGCTGAAATATTCATACAAGAGCCTGGGCTTGTGTTGCTGTGATTCACATGAGGGGAAAAGGAAAGCTGTTATTTTGAATGTAGGGGTGAACTTGAGCTCAAGTAAAGCTTTGGCACTGATTTTAATTTTGAGGAAAACCAAAGATAATGGAAGATAGTTTTTCCTGGTTAGGGCGCTGAATTTCAAAGCTGGGTTTTGAGTGAGCTGCTCAGTTGTAATTCCTGATGCAGAAGTTTCAAGAGGCAGCAGGGGAAATCAATATTCATATGAGGCCGAGAGTAAAAGGCTGGCCCGTCCCAATATTCAGGTGGTCTTCACTTTGCATAGGGGCCTGAGGGCAGCAAGGAACTGCATCGCAGGCAGCTGTGACGCACCTGGCATCTGAATTCAAAGATGACATTGGCCCTGACTTCATTCCCTTCCAGCCAGTCCCAGCATTGAATGTTCACTGCTGAAATTTATAAAATGTGACATCCAAATGCCTTAAGACACTGTGTGTCTGTGTTTATAAATACCTACACATGCCTGTGTGAATAGTGTGCACGCAGCAGGGATGGGACAGCCAAACACCTGCTTTCACTATGCTGTACAATTCCACTTGGCGTTCTATGATTTTTCTGGGAGTATTTTAGAATCAGTTCCTTCTACAATTTCGTATTTATGCTTCAGTGCCACAGTTATTAGAAACACCTGAAGTCTAGCTGAAGCATTGCTTTATTTCCCCTGCTCCCCTTTAATTGATAAAGATGTTGAGAGAAAGGGATCCTTTATTGAAGACGAGCCTGTATTCCCTGCTAATGAGCCAATTCCCTTGTCACCCCTGACAGGAAAGATGCTACTGTTGTGCATTTGCAATAGTTAAGATACTAGAGAGGGAAAAATGTTACAGGTGATACATTGAACATCTAATAGCAGCAGAAATCATACACAGGTTTTGCCCTTAAAGGTAGCTGGGATGTGAGTAAATGTGCATTGTTCTGGTATCACGAGACAAATTTTGAAAATTTCTAGAGCTTATTGTTGATACATCCCCTTCACCAATTTAAAGACCGAACACCCTTGAGATTTTACTTTTAGGCAATTTGACTTCCCCAGTCTAGACCCCAGAGAAATCTCCTGAGCACATATATCAAGATGAGCCTGGGAGTGTCACATGCAACCACCGTTATGCTAACACTGGGCAGGCAGATGGAGGAGAACCATATTAAGCAAAATCCAGGGCTCTGTGGGGCAAAGACAAGACTGCATTCGTTTTGACAGCTCTCATTTGAAGGAGGGGTTAGAGCCTCTGCTCTGCTTGTGTCTTTTAGTCTCTGGACTCCCAGGAAGACACTTCCCAGAGCTCCTCCTATCCTTTCCCCTCCTAGTTCACTTCTGACTTGTATTTAAAACTGCATGGGGAGCTTTTTCTTGCAGGGAGTATGTTTCTCATTGTACATAAGGTGTGAAGATTGCAGAAGAGAAATGCGAGCACCTACGACAAATACTAACAATAAATACTACATGAACCCAGAGATACAGGACGGCCCCTGGGCGTTAACAGGTGAAATGCCCATCAGTCCCTGACACGGGCAGGCTTCCACATTGGCATCCTCATGCCTCTTTGTGCTTGGATCAGATATATGGGTATGGCTCCAGGCAAGTTCTCTGGTTTCAGGGACAGGTACATCCTGGGGAGAGGCATTTGTCTTCTCTGGCCATGCAAACTGAAAGACGGAGTAAAGAATGGAGTTGATTAATCCAAACAATGGGAAGATGCAAGGTCTGTGACCCTTACCTCTGAATTTCATCATAAGACTGCTTTTCAGCTTTCAGGGTATGGGCAATCATTGTAATGTGTTTACTGTGTGTGTGTTGTAATTGCAATTATTCATGTTAAGCTGGTTAAAATGCACAGAATAAGAGCTAAAGGAAGAAAAAAAATAAAGCTGAGTGACTTAATGCTACTGTGTGTACACGCTGAAGTTGGCTTTCTGTTTACAGAAGGGTCAGCAGATAAGGCTGCTGAAACTGTGCAAAAACCATGAAACATCATTAAATCATTCTGGCTTACTCTAATGAATAAGGTGGTTCAAACCCCAGAAACAGGGCTGAAGGATCCATCCATACATTTATGATACAAAATAGGAGCTTGTACTATAAGAATCCAAAAATCAATGAAAATTGGGAACTAAATATTATAAACATTTGCCCAGAATTATTGAAAAAATTATTAATGTCTTTTATTTGGGAAAAATATCAAATACTTCTAAACTGAAAGGAAATGTTAATAGTTCTTTTTCATATGCCTGAGAAAAGGGGAGAAACACGTTTCCAGTTAGAAAAGTAACTATTTCCAGCTAGAAAAATAACTAAGATTATTGTTATTCATAATAAAATAACATTTTAAGAGATCATGTAAGACGTTTGGTCAAATTTGAAGTGAATTTTTAATAGTACTAAACAAAGCACTAAGCAGTTTTTGTTTATTAATTTTCGGTAATGGCCATATTTCCTCCCATAGTAACATTGTATGATGTGTTCACTAACATTTGTTTGATAAGATTAGGATAGGTTTAAAGAAAAATCATTTTTTTGTGTGTGTTTGCAAAATTAAAGACAGCTAGGATTTGCAATTGTACAGTAGTAAAGGTAAATAGTAACATTTCTCAACTCTCTTTGCCTAAATTCAGACACAATACTGTTGTGTCTAAAAACAACAATATCGTTGGGGATAAAAACATTTAATTTTTAGAACATGCATCTGACAGTGATTAACACCTGTATTGCGAGTTGATTAATTTGACATAAAATTAAGAATGCTATTCCTAGTGTAAATGGTGCTTTTCCTATAAATGGGGAAAGAGAAAACAGGTATTTCAATTTTCTTTTATGCCTAGCTTGTAATTCTTTCATTAAAAGCACTAATTTGTTTATCTACACTAATTTTTCTGCCAAGCTGCTTATTTTACTATTATTTAATGGAAAGTGCTCTTTTTAATAATTTAGAGAGTCTTCTCTGTAAGGCATGAGAGAAATGAGTTACTTGGATGAGATAATCCTCAGCATTTTGCTGGAGATTCCGAACCTGGTGTTCGGTATTGAAGGTGACCTTTCCTGTGTGGGGATGGAAAGTGGAATATGTCTATTAAGGAGTTGATGAACTCTAACTGATAGAAATGTGACTTGCCATGTTGGATTTTGTACAGCAGAAAAAACATGACATTCACAATTACCCTTCTCTCTAACTCTTCAAATTCCTTTCAAATCAATCAAGCTGTATTACCACCAATTTAGAGTACAAATGTTATTAGGTCATTATTTCAGTGAAGGATTCTATGAAATTATTTTCTAGATGTCAATAATTTGAAAAAAAAAAAAAAGGCAAAGCGTGATCATCCATTGAGTGCACTAAAGAAAACCTTCTCAATCTGGTTCTTTACAGAAGTTTGCTTCATCTCTTTAAACACGTTCTTCTCTATCGCCGTCCCACCATGGAACTGCTCACTTGGACATTTCCCAATCCTTTTTTTCTTTATTTGAGAAAGTGTCTCGCTCTCACTCTGTTTCCCAGGGTGGAGTGCAGTGGTGCAATCTCCTGGCTTACTCCCAGCTTCAAACCATCCTCTCATCTCAGCCTCTCCAGTACCTGGAACTACAGACATGAGCCACTGTAGCTGGCCCTATTTATTTATTTATTTATTTATTTATTTATTTATTTAAGTTTAATGACACTGGAGCTGTCATCTACTCCTACTCATTTCTGCGTCTCAGAGAACTAAGAATCAGAATGAGCCAGCTGGGTTAGAAAACCATAAACCACAGTTCAAAACCCAAGTAGGTGGGGCTAAAGATCTGAAGTCATCCTACTCAAGGGCCAGGGGGAGCCAATAAGAGAAAATATTCAAGGGAAACTGAAAGCATTCAGCTGAAGAGTTCCTGAGCCAGGGCTCAGACTGTATGGACTGTCTTGGGACTTTCTGGATGGTGGTGGGAAAATTAGCTCCTGAAAATGATGGGCTGGAGGCAGGCTGGGCACGCCTTGGTCACTGGAACAGATCTCAGCAGGGCTGGGAGCGGAATCAAGTAAATGGCTCTCTGACAGTCAACCAAATCAATCAATAATGATCAATTACACCTGATTTAAGGACTGCTGGCTGCTTCCTGTGTGATCCTGGGTTAGTGAATGAGTGGGACAGCCCCAGGGATCCTTTTTCCATTGCACGGCTTGTCATCTGGTGACAGAGCTTTTATGACTTGTGTTGCAACATTATTGAACTTAGACCAGTGGTTCCTGAACATCGGGTTTTCAGGTGCCATCTTCGTGATGCATGCTCTATTGAAATTGCATAGAGCAGTGCCTGCCAATGGAAATGTAACAGAAGCCAGTAATGTAATTTTAAGTTTCCTAGTGGCTCCGTTCAAAAGTCAAACAGATAAATGATTACATTTTTTAGGATATTTATTTAATCTGGTGTACTGAAAATATTATTATTTCACTATGTCTCTGGCCACATTGCAAGTATTCACTGAGTACATGTGGCTCAGGGAAACATGCTAGAAGTACAGAATATTTACTTTAATTAAACCTAATATTTTTCACTTTAAAGTTTTTACTCTGAATTGAAATTTTATGTCATCAGAAAAATAGTTAAGTTTGAGGTGATAAGCATTTTTTCTACCATTTACCGTTCCTTATCTACTAAAATGAAATAGAGTATCCATTTGTATACTACTTAAATTCATCTTAGATGATACTAGTGATACATGTACCAGATATGGAAAAATCGGAATGAACCAATTAAAGTTAGTTATAGAAAGCTCTATATCTCAGAAAGAATGATTTTCCCTGAAATCTCTTAAAAAATGATGTAAGAAGTCATAATTTCCATAATACATTCTGAAAAGCAAGAAAACTAAAGCATGAAATTAGAATGAAATTTCAGCCAGCTTGCCTTGTCCACAGCCATTTTCCATTTTTCAATGGTCTCTGCCGTGTTCTAGCATTACTCATCACAGTGTTTCAGCTCACATTTACTCACATTACTTTGCTGACTGAAAGATTTAAGACCAGGCTGACCAACATGGTGAAACTTTATCTCTACTAAAAAAACACAAAAATTATCCGGGAGTGTTGGCACCCACCTATAATCCCAGCTACTCAGGAGGCTAAGGCAGGAGAATCACTTGATCCTGGGAGGCAGAAGTTGCAGTGAGCTGAGATTGCGCCACTGTACTCCAGCCTAGGCGACAGAGCAAGACTCCGTTTCCAAAAAAAAGAAAATTAAAAAAAAGGAAAAGATTAAAGATTAAACAATTACATAGTTATGTTTTTTGTAGATTCCCTTCAGCTTTCTAAATACACATTTTGCCAACTGTAAATAATGAGAATTTTATTTTTCTGTGATGAAAGGCACTAATACAGATATCCATGAAGCTCAGAATACCTGAAACAAAACAAATATGCAGAAAACCACATCTAAGATATCACAGCCAGAATACTTAGAGACAAATGTAACAAGCAATGATAAATGCTAGTTGGTGTATCCTCAGTATCAGTATGGGCAGCTCCATAGAAAAACTATTTTGAGAATGATGGGATGGTGGGCACCTTGTTAGGTCTAGGATGTGGTGATCTGGTGTTCTGGAGATCAGTGATGAAAAATGCAAATATTTGAAAATATTCTTTCTTCCCCATTTATGAAAATATTGGCATATTATCTTAGAACCAGAGCATGGCCTTAGGAACGAATAGAACATTGTCTATGGTAGCCATGTGTGTTACTTCTGCTTGAAATCTTCCCCTACCCCCAGTTTTCTCCATCGCCTAGTGCAAGGAGACTTAGAAATGCATTATTATAAATTCAGCCCCTAGACTTTAGGTGTTGACATTATTTGAAGTGCAAATAGTGCCTAAAAGTGAAAACTTTAAGATTTTATTTTATTAAGTAACTAAATTCATTATGTACCCCAAATTAATAGATTTTGATTTTAGAAAAAATTACAAGGGCATTGGGTTGGATAGGGAGCTGGGAATATAGGCACCATATTTTATGAACACATTAACCTTTTACCTAAGTAGTAGTTATCTGGTATGGTTTGGCTGTGTCCCCACCAAAATCTCACCTTGAATTATAATAATCTTCAAGTGTCCAGGGTGGGGCCAGGTGGAGATAATTGAATCATGGGAGTGGTTTCCACCATACTGTTCTCCTGATAGTGAATAAGTCTCATGAGATCTGATAGTTTTATAAATGGAAGTGCCCCTACTGTGCACAAGCTCTCTTGCCTGCCACCATGTAAGACTTGACTTTGCTCCTCATTTGCCTCGACCCATGATTGTGAGGCCTCCCCAGCCATGTGGCACTATGAGTCAATTATACCTCTCTCATTTCTAAGTTACCCAGTCTCAAGTATGTCCTTACAGCAGCATGAGAATGGACTAATACATTATCCCAAGTTAATATATTGGTACACATTTAAAATTATGTTTTAAATTTTCCATAATGCTGATATCTATTATTAAATGCATTATTTTTATTTCTTGTTTTACTTTTTCACATATTTGTTCTTTGAAAGGCTGTAATATTTGATCTTTTCTCTATTTTTTTATATTTTTTCCTAATACTGCAATATCCAATGCAAACATTGAAAGTGTACCTGCTCTTCTTGCCATTCTTTTTTATTCCTATCAATCACTCCGTGACAATGCTATTTCATTCAGTAACAGGTAGACACTGAGCGGGTAATCATGTGTTTCAATTTCTAATTTATTTCTTATATGAGTCTACTTACTAAAAGTCATAATAGCTTAGTTTTGTCTTCCTTCCTTCCTTCCTTCCTTCCTTCCTTCCTTCCTTCCTTCCTTNTTAGTTTTGTCTTCCTTCCTTCCTTCCTTCCTTCCTTCCTTCCTTCCTTCCTTCCTTCCTTTCTTTCTTTCTCTCTTTCTCTCTTTCTTTCTTTCCTTTTCCTAGACAGCGTCTACTCTGTCTCCCAAGTGGAGTCCAATGACGCGATCACAGCTCACCATAACCTCGACCCAGGCAAAAGTGATCTTCCCATCTCAGTCTCTCAAGTAACTGGGACCACAGGTGCCCGCCACCATGCCTGGCTAACTTTTGTAGTATTATTATTATTTTTTTTTTAGTAGAGATGGGTTTTTGTCGTGTTGCCCAGGTTGAGCTGCAGCTTCTAGGCTTGAGTGACATTCCCATCTCAGCCTCCCAGAGTGGTGGGGTTACATACGTAAGCCACTGTGTCTGGCCTGATAGTTCAGTTTTCTGAACCACATTAAAAATATATCTAGGATCTTAAACTGACACTTTTAATTAAGAAAGCTCACATTCATTTATTCATTAATATGTCAACTTTTTCAAATTAAAAAGTACATTAAATTTATATTAAACATTAATCGTTAGTTAATTTATTAGATTATCCATAACACTTTCTTATCATGGATAAGCAGTTACCTGCCAGTGGCAGCGACAGCATTTATGTTCTGGTGTTGGGAATGGCCCGCCATATGGCATCCTGCAGGCACGCTGGGAAGAAGCAGTGCGTCGGACGAGGTCTCACCAGGAGACTGTCCCTGCTGCTCACTGCACAACCCTGGGAAAACTGCTTAACTGTTTCGAACCTTGGTTTCCAAAGCTATATTAAGAGTCCTGTGGAGCTGAGCTATCTGAAGGCATAGTCCATCCTTAAAGATTTCTTATTACTTGTTCCATAAGGAGTAATGGATCATTTAAAGAATAAGATCATCAGACGCTATTTCACCTCGACCTCCGATAAACCTTCCTCAGTAGCTTAATGTGAAATGATGAGGAAGCAGCTTCCGCTGAAGATGAGCTTCCAAAGATGAAAAGAAAATACCACTAGTTTAACATTTTGCACGAGTTTTCTAATCCTGAGAAGTATGAGCATGCTGTTCTGAAACCTGGGTAACCACAGCATATTTAACCATTTGTTTTTAAGACAATGGTGTGCAGGCCTGGCATGGTGGCTCATGCCTGTAATCCCAGCACTTTGGGAGGCCGAGGCGGGCGGATCACAAGGTCATGAGATCGAGACCATCCTGGCTAACACGGTGAAACCCCGTCTCTACTCAAAATACAAAAAATTAGCCAGGCGTGGTGATGGGTGCTTGTAGGCCCAGCTATTTGGGAGGCTGAGGCAGGAGAATGGTGTGAACCCAGGAGGCGGGGCTTGCAGTGAGCCGATATCCAGTCACTGCACTGCACTCCAGCCTGGGTGACAGAGTGAGACTCTGTCTCAAAAAAAAAAAAAAAAAAAAAAAAAAAGACAGTGGTGCAGAACTCAGAATGGCCTCATGTATTAACTGAGGAGAATGTGCCTCCCCTGCCCTGAAGGGTCAGCCAACCTGATCATATCCGTGGGCTTGCTCAGGTCTCCTGGAGAAGCTGTAAACACACAATCTCACACCGAATGTGCCAATACATCTATTACTCTTTCATGTTTGTCTCATTGCCAAAGGCTTACTTTGATCTTAAAACATATAATTTTTTTCTTACAAAAATTATTAAGACATAACCTAGTTCATCCTCTTCTGTATCACAATGCCAAGGTTTCTCATTCTTTCTGATTTTAATTCCCTGCTTTCAAAATCCCTATATTCCGGTGATTTTTTTCCTACTGTGAAAACAGAAACAACCAGAAGGAGCGAAGAGGGAGTTTTTTTCCTAAATATACAGCCATCAGTTACCCGTGAGCCACAGACAGCCTTTCTGCCTTCCTGTGACTTGCACCTGGGCACAGGTGTCACTTCTGCACCACAAACTATTCATGTAAACAGCTGTTATTGGAACTTTGCTTCTGGATTGGTGAGCAAGTCATTCCTTCTAAGAGAGAAAACAATACTTTCTGTAACCTGCTTATCTAGAGCTTCCTGAATGTGCTTATCATTTATCCTACCTCAAAGAGGTTAAAAGTCACTCATGCAGCCATGGTAGGTCATGCTATTTAAAGCAACAGTGAAAAGAGAACGACTTGGATCTTTTTGGACTCAGGAGCCTTGACTGCAGCCCCCACAGCCAACACCACGAGCACAGGTCAGGAAAATTGGTGTGTGAATCGTGATGTCCACTTTTCTTGTCTGTTCTGGAATCAGTGCACATTAAAACTGTCAGTTCTTGTAAATACAAAGGGCTCTGACCTCTCTCTGCCTACCTCTGAATTCAATGTCGTTTTCTCTTGTACATATGAGATTGTGCTTCCTGCAGACACAATTGCAATCATCCAGAGAAAAGCATGCCTTTAACGTATGCATCAAGTGTCTTTCACATTTCCCTCTTTCTAACAAGCATCCCCTTAAGAATAATGTGACCAATGTAAAAGAAGAGGTTATGGAAACAGTTCACACGTGAGAAGGTTGCAGGCTCATCTCTTATGAAACATGTCACTATGGATCCCTCACATAATATACCCCCACCGCAAAGGGGAGGGCAAATGACACGATAAAACCTGCAAAAGAATGACCAGAGGGCATGTCTCATCTTCTATGCTCATCATCATCATCAGCATCCTTAGGATGCTTCCAACTAGTATTAGACATTGAGAGAAAACCGCAAGTGAATAGTGTATGTGTAGATGGAAAACAGACCATGCCTTGGCCATCTTGGGTTAACCAAAGTCACTCTTTCATCTGATCCCCCTCTCACATATACATTCAAAGAAAAATAAGCATACAGGCATTGCTCCTTAGAACAGATTGACAAAGAACGCCTTGGGGTAGGGTGGGGATTGGGTTGGAAGCGCATAACTTGTAAGGCCAGAATGTACACATATACAATTATATATATATATATAATATGTATATATAAAATATATACACATGTATATATATACGCTGGCTCTGTATATATATATATGTAGTGTGTATATGGATAAATACAGTTTATACATACCTGAAGTTGAGCTCTTTTTCTTTAACATTTACTGAAACATAAAAATGATAAACACCTCATACTAGGAAAATGATCAGAGCTTCTTGCCAATTAACCATGGACCAGAATTACGTTCATCTTTGCTGTGTTCCTTTTTGTAAGAGGGGCACTAAGAGCAGAGGAGCAGGCTGGCTGGACTAGCACACTATTAGCATTCACTGCACATCCCGTGGTTGAGATGAGCCCATGGGAATAATTTGCAACTTTTGCTAATCATTCTTTATAGATTTACCAACATATTTGCAACATCTAAGGAAGTAAAAATCCTCACTGTGACCATGAGCCATTCCACGTGTTGTTTGTGCCTGTGCCTGGATTCCCCCTTGCTCTTCTGCTTCTATCCACTTGCATCGTTTTGCATCTCGAGTACCAACCTTTATCTGATCATGTTCCTGATGTAGATTCCAAGTTCCTGATACCAAGTCTTCGTGACCTACATTCCTGGCAACACTGTTCAATGGGTGTTGGATTTTTCCCAATTCTGGAGCGTTTTCTTTCTGTCTTACTTACTGAATTGCTTTGTGTTTGTGTACACACACATGTGCATGGCTCCAGTATATTCCACGGTGATACGTGATCCATACAAGCGAATATAGTGACTTAGGGTCTTGATTCATTGAGGAATACTTGCATTTTTCAGTAGGGAATGCTGGAATATTGAAAATACTTTAACCTTTCAAAGCCCGGTAATTCTGGAATTTAGATTTTCAGGTTGAATATTTTGGTGTGATGTAAGTCATTTATTTGGGCACATGCCCATCTAACAGGCCAGTCTATGTGGTCTATTTTTACAGGGTTTTGTTCTCACCTGGGCTTAAACTATTATCATTGCAACTGTTTTGCAGACTATAAAGTCTTGTGAGCATACAAATGGTTCTTGACTTTGCATATTTACCACTCCTGTGACAATTCATGGATCTGTATTACTTATTTCAATGAAACAGTGCTAGCCTAATGATGCTCTTCTGGAATCTACACATCCTTAAATCTCAGGAGTAGCCTTTTAACCATGATAATTAAAGCAGGAGTTGCTGTGAATTACCTGGATCCTGAAATACTCCCTAAAACTCACCGTTGCCTGTGGTACCTGCACAGAAAGCCCGCTTGGATTTATGGCCCTGGCGTGGTCCCTTTTGGTAAGTCACATGGCAGAAAACCACAGGATGTACCATAGTGGCTGATTTGCTTTTCCTCACGAACTGTATATTCAATGTCTATTTCTGGTAAGTACCAGCCCGTTATAAATCATTGTATTCCAAGTCCTTGGACACAATACTTTTAATCTAGAAAACAACCTTTTTTTTTTTTCTTGGATTAGTTATCAGTCTTAGAAATAGCAATAATTCAGTTCCTGATGCATGGTGACACACGCTCATAATCCCAGCTACTTGGAAGGCTAAGGCTAGAAGATCATTGAAATCCAGGAGTTCCAGGCTGCAATGAGCTATGATCGTGCCATTGCACTCCAGCCTGGGTGACTGAGTCAGACCCTGCCGCTGAAAGAGAAATAAATAATAAATAGCAAGAATTCAGATGTTGAATGTGCTGCTGTTTCTTCTCATGGAATGTTTTGAAAACTCAAGAATGTAAAAGTTATGGGACACACAAGAGAGACGAGCGCAGATCAGCTTTTCAGTGTTTGGGGCTCAGTGTGGCCATGAGCATAATCTTCACCCTCCTTCATTGCTGCTTTTCTTTTCTCTTTCACCTGCAGCATTCCCAAGCTCTATTAATTCCTGCAAAAGCAAGAGAGTTGTAAGATCATCTGTTGGTGATGACTCTTCACCTCTGAGATCTCTAGGTAGGCTTCCTTAGAAAATGTTTTAAGAAGCTCAGATTCCTGCTTCCACTAATGCGAGTATCTCAATCTTTGATTTGAATTTTCTGAAACCTGTTTTTTTCTTGTACTAGTTCTGAAAAGTAAGACACAATTTTTTTCTGCCTTGAGAGATATCACAGGTTGGACCCTCTAGAAGCCGACTTTGAGGGGGATATTGGTGTTTTGGATTTTTATTGGAGTTATCACTGGGCAGAGAAGGCAAGACTGAGCAGAGAGATAAGTTAAATGTCCCTTTGAACAAGACAAAACATTAGCTAACCTCCCATGGAGTTTCTGGAGGGGAAATTATTTGCCACAGTTGTCCCGAACAGTTTTGACCATTATGGAATTCTGCAACCAGTCATTGGATGCGAGTGGCCCCTGAGAACTGCATGATATTACGTGAGGATGCTCTTGTCAGCTGAGGCCAAGCCTGATGGAGCAGACAGCTGGGAAGGTGCATCTTTGATGGGGGATCTGAGAGGAATGGTGGCATGGCTCCATGTCTGCCACAAAGAAAGTGAGGTCCTATTGGGAAAGTACTCCGCACTTTGAATGTAAGACTTTTTTTGATCTCTCAATAAACATTTGCTATTTTCTTTATGTCATAATATAATTAGTGAAGCAGTAATGAGTAGGTAGAACATAGAGGATTTTTAGGGCAGTGAAACTATTCTGCATAATACTATACTGATGGATACATGACATTATATATTTTCCAAAACCCATAGGATGTACAACACCAAGAATGAACTCTAATGTAAACTATGGACTTCAGTGAACAATAAGATATCAATATTGGCTTAGCCATTGTAACAGATGTACCACACTAGTGCAGGATGTTGATAGTGGGGGAGACTTTGTTTAGGTTTTGAGTATTCAGAGAGTATTTATTAGTCTGTTCTCACTCTGTTGATAAAGACATACCTGAGACTGGGTTATTTATAAAGGAAAAAAGGTTTAATTGACTCACAGTTTCACATGGCTGGGGAAGCCTCACAATCATGGCAGAAGAGCAAGGGGCATCTTACTTAGCATCAAGCAAGGGAGAGCATGTGCAGGGAAACTCCCCTTTCTAAAACCCTCAGATCTCATGAGACATATTCACTATCATGAGAACAGCATGGGAAAGATCCACCTGCATGATTCAATCACCTCCCAAACAGGTCCTTCCCAAGGGTTGTGGGAATTGTGAGAGCTACAGCTCAAGATGAGATTTGGGTAGGGACACAGCCAAACCATATCAGAGCATATGGAAACTCTGTACTACCTACTCAATTTTCCTATGAGCCTGAAACTGCTCTAAAAATAAAATCTTTCAAAAAATGATTAAAAAATGGCAAGGTGTATCTAAATACAACAGACTAAAAACAGCATTGCAACATTGCAATCATGAATTTGATTTGCTAATGTGAAATACACAACTTTATGACTGGAAGGGCATGCGTGAATTTAACCATGTTTCTGATTTTGCACATAATGTTCTTTTGAACATTTGTGCAAAGGACAAGTGTATAAAACAAATGTGATCAGACAAACAAACAAAAATCACTCACCCATACATCAACTCTGTGCAAATAAGAACACCTCTATGGTCAGGAGGTTTATAAGATGGAGCTTCTTCCTGTGGGTAGGAAGCAAGTGTAGCACTTGATAAGCTGGGAAGTCCTGGCAGCTTTATGTAATGGACAAACTGCAACCATATGGAACGCAGACTAAATCAAATTCACTTGGTGACTTATGTACTTATATGATGAATCACTCAACACCAGAGCTTTTGTGGTTCTTGGTCCTCTCATAGTCAACCTCTATTCAACCTCAGCCACCCACTTTCAGTAGAGTTAAGAGTGACCAGTAGCTGGGCCATTTTTAAATGTTCACTTGAAGAATCCTTCATTGTCGATGAGAACACATAAACACATGGTGGGGGAAAATACACACTGGGGCCTGTTGGAGAGGGGAGGAGGCAGAACAGCAGGAAGAACAGCTAATGGATGCTGGGCTTAATACCTTGGTGATGAGATGACCTGTGCAGCAAGCCATCATGGCATACGTTTACCTATGGAACAAACCTGCGCATGTACTCCTGAACTTAAAAAAAAATTAAAAAAGAGAAGAATCCTGCCTTCTCAGTCTCATTTCCTACTCTTCCAGCTGGGTTTCTCCAGCTATTCATCAATCTTCAAACCACTCATTCTCTCACTTTTTGCCATCTTTACATTTGCATTGTCTTCCTGCCCCAAGTTAAGAGCTCATGGTTTGGACATAAACCACTCTTGTGAAAGCATTTTTAACTTCCTTACTCATTTCTTTGATTATTGTATTCACCTTCCAATGCAGAGCCCACTTCATTAGCTTCTTACAACAAACAGCTGAACATTGTTGAAAAAAAAGCTCTCAAAATCATTTCAATTGACCTTGCTTGAAATTTATAATCAAAGATATCAAATAAGCACTTGGCATGTGCCAGATCTTTCTACAATAAGAGGAAAAAGACAAAAAGGGAGAGAGGAAGTGAGAGCTAAAATAAGGAAGAAACAAAGGATAAAAAAAAAAAAGAGGAGGAGAAAGAGGAAGAGGGGCAAGTCTTTTCTCCCTCCACACTGTAAGCATTGCTCTCTGCTGGTTGCAACACTGGGTCTTTTGTTGTCCTCATCAGAATAACAGATAAGCATGAAGAAGAAAGAACACCTTTTAGATCATGCTGGATTGATTCAATCTAGAAAAGATGATGTACTGTTACTGAAAGGAATAATAGACCATGAATGACCAGTGTGGTAGATAAAAGCGAATTTATTTGCAACATGCCAAAAAGTTTATTGGTCTGAAATGACTTCTGGAACCACTAACTTGACAGAGGGAAAACAAATAACAGCTGTACCATGCCCAGAGTTTGCATTTCTTTACCTCCTCAGATTCGTTCTTGGATTCGCCAAGCACTCGTTCTATTTTTCACATGTTTTGCCATCACCTGTCATATCCCCTGGACAGTTTGCAGAAGCAATAAAACGTAGACTAGGGTCATGGATTATGAGTCCGGAAAACATTTGTCGAACATATGGCTTAAATTATTTATTCTGTGTCTGGAAAATTAGGAGGATTCTAACCTACACGGTACACAAAGAATATAGGCACAAGTATTTCCTGGTAAAGTCACAGGAAACTGTTACTCCAACATCATCAAATTTATTTGTATAACAGGCTGTAGATGTGTTCAGGTATTTAGAAAAGCCTCATGTCATGGGACAACTTCTAGATAGTGTATACCAGGAGAGTCGTTCAGAACAATGCCTGCAACCAGCCAAGAGTACCCGGTGCAGATGTGAACATTCAAGAAATATTGAATGCATTCAGTGAGTCAACTGCAAAATCAGAGTTGTCTCTTGTAATGTAATTAATTTAATAATTTATCTATAGGATATTTTGGTGCAAAATCATTTTGTTATCTTACAAAGCATCATAACACTTCACACAAGAGAACATTAGTTGACAATAAATAAGAAGATAAAGCAAAAGAAAATAAAGACGGGAAAATAATCTCTAAAAGTTAAGAAAAAAAGAAGTGTGATTTATGGATTACTGGAAAGTTTTAGATAAAGTTAGTAGCACTTTGAATATTATTTGAAAATATAAGAATTCGTCTTAGATTATTTTTCTGATAATTCTTAAGTCTCTATAGTTTGGTTGTTACATTTTCTGTAATCTCTTCTATAGAGATTCATATGAGACTGTTAAAAACAGAGTTGCAGGAGTCATAGCTCAGTATGGGAAGGAATCACCTCCGGAATTGTCTCCTGGAAAGGTACATCTGGTCTGATTTGGGGAATAGTTTTCTCCTCTTCTGTATGTCTAATTAGAATGCATGATTTTTGCTTTTTAAGGAGGTCACATATTAAAATTATTTTCACCATTGAGTGTGGTCGTCATTTCTGAAAATAGTGACAGTCATCAAACAAATTCTGCTGAAAAGGTTTCTGAGGACAGCTAGCTGAAGAACATGGGGTGGATTTTCAAAGCCAAGATGAAGGGTCACCATACATAGCTAATAAGATGACTGCAACTGACATTTCAGGGAAAAATTTCAGAAACTTAAAGATACAAAGCAGCATCATCAGGACACAGCTATGATATCTGCGGGTGGTCTCTTGGAAGGGGTTCTCGTGATGCACACGTGCTGCTGTGTTTACCTGAAAACGTCTCTGCAGGAGCGGCTTTAGACTAAGGAGGAAATAAGAAGGAAGATCCGGTGAACCCTGGACCAGGAAAAAGATGTTAAAAGGTCAGTGCTGGGAAAATTGATGACATTTAAAGACAGACTATGGATTGTATCCTATTATTGCATTAATATTAAATTCCTGGTTTTTGTGATAAAGTTTGTGGTTGTGAATGAGGAGGAAAACCCTTGTTAGAAAATACACACTGTATTATCAGAGGGAATTAGAGACTCAGGGTGAGAGTGGCTTAAAGTTAGCCTTGAACGGTTCAGAAATACAAAGTACATAACGTGTAGCTCTGTGTGTGTGTATATATACATGCATCTGTATGTGTGCATATGTGTTTATGTGTGCATAGATATATAGATATATATAAAATGAGATAGAGAGGAGATGGAAACTAATGAAAACAAATATCGAACATTGGTGAATATGCATAAAACATGTTTAGGAGTTCCTTGTTCTATTCTTGTACCTTTTCTGTAAGTTTGAAATTATATCAAAACAAAAGTGGTTTTTGTTTGTTTGTTTGTTTGTTTTGAGATGGCTTTTGCTCTTGTCACCCAGGCTGGAATGCAGTAATGAAATCTTGGCTTACTGCAACCTCTTTCTCCCAGGTTCATGTGATTCTCTTGCTTCAACCTCCCAAGTAGCTGGAATTAAACGCATGTGCTGCCATACTTGGCTAATTTTTGTATTTTTAGTAGAGACAGGGTTTCACCATGTTGGTCAGGCTTGTCTTGAACTCCTGACCTCCAGTGATTCACCTGCCTCAACCTCCCAATGTGCTGGGATTACAGGCCTGAGCCACCATGTCCGGCCTCAAAATAAAAGTTTAAAACCCCAAATAACAAGAAAAAGTAGTGTTGGTGTGTGAACGTACATCTATGTGTGTCTATGCATGTATAACTCATGTGTGTGTCTAATTTGATAATACAAGTCATATCTACTTGCACATAAAACTGGGAAAATAAAAGCAAAATCTGTACTCTCAACATTTTATTCTATCTAGTCACTGTTAGCACAAATTGAGCATCACAGAGTCAAAAAGCCAAAATCTGAAATGCTCTAAAACTCAACACTTTTTGAGTCTGAATATGACCCTTTAAAGGAGATGCTGCTCATTGAAGCCTTTCAGATTTTAGATGTTCAGATTTGGGATGCTTAACTGGTATGATGCAAATATTCACAAATCTGAAAAAATCTGAACTGCACAACTGGTCCCAAGCATTTTGGATTATGTACAGGTCCCAACCTGTACATTAAGTGGTTTCTTCTAGAAATTAGATAGATAGATAGATAGATAGATAGATAGATAGATAGATAGACAGACAGACAGATGCTTTGTTTTTGAGATGAGGTCTTGCTCTGGTGCCCAGGCTGGAATGCAGTGGCATGATCTTGGATCACTGCAGCTTTGATGTCTCAGACTCAAGCTATCTTTCCACCTCAGCCTCACGAGTAGGTGAAACTATAGGTGCATGTCACCACACCCAGTTAATTTTTGTATTTTCTATAGAGACGAATTTTCACTACATTGCCCAGGCTGTCCTGAACTCCTGGCCTCAAGTGCTCTGCCTACCTTGGCCTTCCAAAGTGCTGGGATTGCAGACCCGAGTCACCACACTTGGACTAGAATTTTTATAAATGATAGATGGCTTAATAATTTTGAGATTTTAAAAATTAATTTCATGCCCGATATTTTTATTTAACATTTGCCTTAAAGTTTTTTTCCATGTGGTTAACTATTATGCATAATTCTGTGAGGAGGCAAAGTATTGCTTACTTGGGATCAGCTGCATTCAGCGAGCTGCTCTACTGACGCATGCTCTGAGAGGCGGGGCCACGTGGCGACAGCTCACAGCCTCTGAGTCTGCTGACCTGTATTCTGAAGCCAACACTTCCTGGCTGTTGCGATGGTTAAATTTAATATGTGTCACCTTGGCTAGACTATGGTGTCCAGTTGTTTGGTAAAATTCCAGACTAAATGTTGATGTGAAGGTATATCTTAGATGCAGTTAATATTTTCAATGAGTAGACCATGAGTAAAGCAGACGACCCTCCTTAATGTCAGTGAGCCTCAGCCAATGAGCTAAAGGCCTTATGAGAAATATACTATCTGCCCAAGTAAGAGGGGATACTGCCTTGGGGGCTCCATCCTGTGGGTCTGCTCTGCCCACTTTGGAGTTGCCAGCACCCACAATCATGTGAGCCAACTTCTTAAAATAAATCTTTATGTCTGTGTCTCACTGTCTCTCTGTCTCTGCCTTTCTCTTTGTCTGTCACTTTCTTTTCTGTCTATACACACAAACCCACAGAAACATTATCTATCTATCATCTATCTGTCTATCTACCTATCTATTTATCTATCATCTATTCTTTTTTACTGGAGAAACCTGGTTAATACAGCTGTGGACTTCAAGTAACTAGTTAAACATTTTTTGCCTAATTTTTTAATCTATAAAATAGAAATAATGAACCTATTTACCTCACAGAGTTGATACGAGAACAAGATGCATCATGCCTTTAATGTGCTTAGAATATATCTAACTGACCTCATAGCTCACGAGTGTGAGCTATTATCATTACAGCTATTTTAGTTCTTCATTTCCAGTGTGGAGACTGTATTTATAACATTAGAATATGCATTATTGTGCATACATCTCCCTATTAATTTCTGGATTATTTCTTTAAAATATATACCAGTGTCTAACCAGGGTCAGTTCCAAATCCCACATGCTGTGGTTTTTACCACCTGTCTGACATCCGCCTCATTTCACCATTACTAGCTCTATTGCCATTCCTCAAAATTAGCCATGCACTTCCCCGTAGAAATTTGTTATTTTTGATCATGTCTCCTGTCCAGAAGCAAGGTATTACACAGGTGCATTTATTTGAGTTACATTATAATGGCTGTTTTCTTTTAAGACCATTCTAGATACTGGATGAAACAGAAGACTCATAATTTCCCCATTCATAGACTTTATGTTTTGTGATGATTTTGACTGATAAATCTGGATTACGTTGTCTGACTTAGCTTAGAAATACAAAGACATACTCAAGTTTTCACAAATAATGGGGCTTGGTGTATGAAGAGAAGAAAGTAACAGGATGCTGTCTGTGAGCAGAGTGGCCAGGCCCAGCGGGCAGATGTGGGCATGTTGCTCAGGCAACCCCGGCCTTTGATTTTGCTATGAGGGGGTTTTCTCTTGTCCTTCATGAACACACTGGAGGATCTGGGGAATCCACCTGCCTCCCTTCTCAGGTTGTCTCTGCTTATCCCTGGATCCTCCTCCCCTACTTATCATCTGGTCTTTGGCTTCCTCACACCTTGACTCTGGGTTCTTCCCTGTGAGCATGCCCCATCCCCTGAGAGGGTGTTCCATGCCCTGCAAGTGTGCTCTATGCCCTGCGAGGGTGCTCCATCTCCTGTGAGGGTGCTCCAACCCTTACAAGGGTGCTCCGTCCCCTGCAAGTGTGCTCTACGCCCTGCGAGGGTGCTCCATCCCCTGTGAGGGTGCTCCAACCTCTGCAAGGGTGCTCCATTCCCTGTGAGGATGCTCCATCCCCTGTGAGGGTGCTCCAACCTCTGCAAGGGTGCTCCATTCCCTGTGAGGATGCTCCATCCCCTGTGAGGGTGCTCCATCTCCTGTGCGGATGCTCCATCCCCTGTGAGGATGCTCCATCCCCCGATGCCTCCACTCTGTCCACAGAGAGGCTCCCATGGGGACCGACTGGCAAAGGATACAAAATCTCAGTTTGTCAGAAGGAATAAGTTCAAGAGGTAAATATTATACAACACAAAGACTAGGATCAATAACAACATATCATATTCTTGAAAATCAATGTAAATTTTAAGTATTCTCACAAAAAATAGTATATGAGGTAATGCATATGTTAATTAGCTCATTTTAGCCATTCTATGTTGAGATATTGTAGGTTCAATTCCAGACCACAGCAATAAAGCAGATATCTCAATATAGAAAGTCACACAGGTTTTTTTTGTTTCCCAATGCATATAAAAGTTATGTTTACATTATATTCTATTAAGTATATGATATTAATATGTACTCTATTAAGTACTCTATTAAGCATGAGATAGCATTATGTTGTTAAAAACAAGGTACATATCTTATGGTCTCCTGAGCCTTCAGTGAATCATAATCAAGTTGCTGGTAGAGAGTTTTGCTTTGATGTTGATGGTTGCTGACTGATTGATGGTGGTGGTGGCTGAAGTTTGAAATGGCTGTAAGAATTTCTAAAAATAAGATAACAATGAAGTTTGCTGCATTGGTTGGCTCTTCCTTTTATGAAGGACTTCTCTGTAGCACACAATGCTGTTTGACAACCTTTTACCACAATAGAACTTCTTTCAAAGTTGGAGTTGGATCTCTTAAACCCTGCTTTATCAGCGAAGTGTATGTAATATTTTAAATCCTTTGTTGCCATTTCAATGATATTCACAGCATCTTTGCCAGAAGTAGGTTTCAAGAAACTCTTTGCTCATCCATAAGAAATACATCCTTATCCATTCACATTTTATCATGAGATTGCAGCAATTCAGTCACATCTTTAGACTCTACTTCTGATGCTAATTCTGTAGCTATCAAATATGTAGCTCCCTCTTCCAATGAAGTCTTGAACTCCTCAAAGTCATCCATAATGGTTGGAATCAACTTCTTCCAAACTCCGGTTAATGGAGTTAATGGAAGTTAATATCTTGACTTCCTCCCGTATGAATGACAAATCTGTTTAATGGCCTCTAGAATATTGAATCCATTCAAGAAGGTTTTCAATTGTCTTTGCCAAGATCCATCAGAGGGATCACTAATCTATGGCAGTTACAGTCTTACAAAAGGGATTTCTTTTATAATAAGGCTTGAAAGTTGAAATTTCTTCTTGATTGATGGGCTGCATAATGGAAGTTGTGTTAGCAGGTGTGAAAACAAGATCTCCTTACACATCTCCATCAGAACTCTTGGGTGACCAGGTGCATTGCCAATGAGCAGTAATATTTCAAAAAGATTTTTTTTTTCTGAGCAGTAGATCCCAAAAGCGGGCTTAAAATATTCAGTAAAGCATGCTGTAAACAGATGTGTTATTATCTAGTCTTTGTTTCTCCACTTTAGAGAACAGGAAGACTAGAATTATCATAATTCTTAAGGGTTCTAGCAATTTCAGAATGGTAAATGAGCATTGGCTTCAACTTGAAGTCCGTAGCCTGCATTAGCCAATAATAAGAGAGTAAGCCTGCTACTTGAAGCTTTGAAGGCAAACATTTGCTTCTCCTCTCTAGCTATGAATTCTGATGTTGCATCTTATTTCAATAGAAGGCTGTTTCATCTACATTGAAAATCTGTTGTATACCATAGCCACATTCATCGTTGGTCTTAGGCAGATCTTCTGGATAACTTGCTACAGTTTCTCCATCAGCACTTACTGCTTCACCTTGCATGTTTCTTTTATAGAGATGACTTCTTTTCTTAAATCTCATGAACAAATCTCTGCTAGCTTCAAACTTTTTTCTGCAGCTTTACGCCTCTCAGTCTTCACAAAATTGTAGAGAGTTAGGGCCGTGCTCAAGGGAATGAGGTGGCTGCTTTGATTTTCTGTCCAGACTATTACACTTCTCCAGGTCAGCAATAAGACTGTTTTGCTTTTGTGTTTTTTGTGTGTTCACTGAAATACCACTTTAAATTTCCTTCAAAAACTTTTCCTCTGCATTTGCAACTGGGCTATTTGGCACAAGAAACCTAGCTTTCATCATATCTCAGCTTTCTACATGCCTTCCTCAACAAACTTACCCACTTCTAGCTTTTGATTTAAAGCAAGAGGCATGCAACTCTTCCTTTCATTTCTACACTCAGAGTCCATTGTAGGGTTATTACAATGGACTGATTTCAATATTGTTGTGCTTCAGGGATAGGGAGGCCTGAGGAAAGGGAGAGAGATGATGTATTTGTCTGTTCTCACACTGCTGTAAAGAAATACCTGAGACTGGGTAATTTATAAAGAAAAGGGTTTTAAATGGCTCATTGTTCTGCAGGCTGTACAGGAAGCATGGCTGGGGAGGCCTCAGGCAACTTACAATCATGGTAGAAGACAAATGGGAAGCAGGCATGTCTTCACCTGGCAGAGCAGAAGAGAATGTGAAGACGGAAGTGCTACATACTTTTAAACATTCAGATCTCCTGAGAACTCACTCACTATTATAAGAATATCAAGGGGAAAATCTGCCCCCATGATCCAATCACCTCCCACCAGGTCCCTCCTCCAACACTGGGGATTACAACTCAACATGAGATTTGGGTGGGGACACAAAGCCAAATCGTATCAGCTGGAGAATAGTCAGTGAATACAGCAGTCAGAACACACACAACATCTATGAATTAAGTTTTCTGTTTTATGTGGGCACGGTTCATGATGACCCTAAACAATTATAGTAGTAATATCAAAGACCACTGATCACAGATCACTATAACAGACTTAACAATCATAAAAAAATTCGAAATATTACAAGACACAGAGACACAAAGGGAGCACATGCTGTTGGAAAAATGGTGTCAATAAACTTGCTAGATGCAGGAATGTCACAGAATTTCAATTTGTAAAAAGCACACAATCTGTGAGGAGCAATAAAGCAAGTTGCAATACAGCGGAGTATGCCCGCATACAATTTTTATGTGTTAATTAAATCAGTATATTTTTCAAAGAGGACTTCTTGGAGATATTTCACAATATTAAAAGTATAAAAGTTAAAATGCTATGCAATGATGAAGAGTCAGCATTTTTCAAACTACTCAATACATTTTTAAAAAGAAATAAAACCCTTTAATGGTTCTCATGCTTTATAGTATAGTGTACAAACCAAATATTAGGTTTGCTATGTTTTTATACTCCTATTTGTTTATAATTTATAGTAAGACAAAATTGTAAAGGTCAAAGGACAATTCTCATTATTATCATCTGTTGTTAAGATTGTTTTCCAGGGATTGTAAAGTTATTTCAATATCATGGAAAGTGAAGACTGCCTATACTTTGTGCAGGTACATATCAAAATAACAAGCAAGGTACTTTGACTGTATAAGTACCTATTGAAATAATAATAATAAACAATGTTGAGAACATGATTTCAAACTTAATATAGTCTAATGACTTCACGTGCAGGATTAGACCTTAATTATTTTACTGTTTAGTTGCTGCTTAACAGATTACAATATTAATCATTATCTTATTACAATTCAACACATATTACTTCTTACACTTCATGTCCAATAATGCTAGGACCTCAGAGCCCTTTAATCCTATTTCACTTTCTCTCACCTTTCATGTTACTGTTGCTATGGGGTTTAATTCCGTGTTTCTTTAAACTCTAAGACAAGCTTGTCCAAACCCATTGCCCACCGGGTGCATGCAACCCAGAACGGCTTTGAATGTGGCCTAACATAAGTTCACGACTTTAGTTAATTGCATCATTTAATCTTCATAATAATCACATAAAATATGTTTGTTTCTTTTTTTTTACTGTATAAGAAAATTGTGGCACAGAGAGTTTAAACTATTTTACAATACATGGGTGAGGGAAGCCCTAGAATGAAGCAAATAATAAGAGAAACACAAGGAAGAGAAAGTGGACCAGGAATGGAATTGTACTGGCTGTTTTATGTTTGTTTTTCCTTTCGTTTTCTTTGTTTGGAGGGAAGGGCCACAGTGTTAATTCTTTATTATAGGAGCTTTTGTACATTAGAAAAGTTTATATAATGATATTATCCCAGAAGTTAAAATCAATAAGTAATTTAATTGTAACATTTTAGATGAACATATGCATTTATTTTTCTAATTTTAATTTTAATTTTTTAAATTTTGATTTTATTTATGTATTTATTTTTGAGACAGAGTCTTACTATGTCATCCAGGCTGGAGTGTGGTGGTGCAGTCTCAGCTCACTGCAACCTCCACCTCCCAGGTTCAAGCAATTCTCCTGCCTCAGCCTCCCAAGTAGCTGGGATTACAAGTGTGCACCACCATGCCCAGCTAATTTTGGTATTTTTAGTAGAGACGGGGTTTCACCATATTGGCCAGGCTGGTTTTGAACTCCTAACCTCGTGATCCACCCGCCTCGGCCTCCCAAAGTGCTGGGATTACAGGCATGAGTCATCACACCTCATGCAATTTGTGTTAATAAGATTCATCAACTTTATTAGCATTCAGAGACTCTTAATATCTTGAAGAAAAAAGGAACTGTGAATAAAAATGATGTTATTTGTTAAGAAATTCTACATTCTTATTAAACAGTGCTGGAATAATAAAGTGAGATGACTGATTCAAAATGAGAAAATGAAATTCTTTCAGGTGACCTTTAAAACTAAAAACTCTTTGCTAGGAAACACATTATGGATTAAGTAAAAGCAATATCACTTAGTATAAATCCTTTTGGTTTTTGGTCAATGATTTGATTTACTCTAGAGTCAACAATTTGGTGGTCCATTTTGAACGTAAAAATATATCATTAAACTTTGTTTCATCATTTCACTTATAACTTCAGATGGAATTTAAAGTGAAGGCACTCTGCTGTCTCACATACATTATATTCACCAATCTTTTTACACTGAACTGGAGTGAGTGTCATAGATTGTGCCTACATACCAACCTGAAAATGTAGATTCTATATGCTACATATCCTAAAGAAACGTCCATATTTTAATGTAGTAAGTAAGCCAGATTCTTTGTTACCAGAAACTCAGGCTGTGGACTGCCAACGGCAATATATCATTAATGTGAAAGTACGTAAAATGGAAAGCATGTAAAAAGTCACAAGAAAATACAGAGAAAATATAGAGAAGTGTCTATCAATGCCAAATATGCATATATGTATATGGGGGAACATCAACACTAAATAATATATCCTAGATAGAGAAAGAGTTCAGATTTTGACTAAGATGGGAAAACATATTCTAGCCAGAAGGATAACTATTTGAAAAGATGCAAAACCTTGACCCATAGCACAGGGACAAGTATGCTTTCCAAATGATATGGACTGGATCCTGCAGATCAGTGGTCTGCAAACGTGATTCCCACACCAGCAGCAGCACTTGTGAATATACTTAAAATGCACATTCTCAGGCTTGACCCTAGATCTACTGAGGCTCAGAGTCAGGAGGTGGGTCCGCTAAGGTGTGTGTTAACAAGGTTTCCATGCGATTTGAGAATCGCTACCATAGAGACTGAATTTTAAATCAGGTGAGTGATGTGATCAAATATAAATTGTTGAAAAATAATTCATCAAGGGCAGTGGGGCCTAGGAGTCTAACTGGAGATGGTAGTTAGAGATAGGGAACCCATCAAAAATCTATTGCAATGTCCTCTGATACACAGTAGTTACACTATGAAATAAACAAACAAAGAAACAAAAAGCCCACAGGCATTTTTTAGGATATGGATCACATTCTACTTCATATTTATTTTTCTGCTTCATATCAGATGGTGTCTGCTCCAATATCTGATACACAGTTGGTCTTAATTCATGTTTGTGGAATAAATGCTGAATAGTATAGGTGATCGAAGGGAATGCTTTAACCAAGGCAGAAACTAGAAGTGGCTTAAAAGTGTAAGAATGTTGTGACATATGGCCTTATATAACTAAAATTCTCAATTTGATTCTGGAGTGGGTGAGTTCAGTGGCTGAATAACATTTTCAGAGTTCTCCCTGTCTTCCTACTCTGCCATCCTCAATGTTTGGGCTTTTTCCCCTCCAGTTTGTCCCGTCATTGCTACAAAATGGCTGTAACTGGGAATAAATTCTCCCACAGCCACGCACAAAGGACATGAAGAGAGGACTGTCTCCTTCTTGTGTGCTTCCTTCAGCAGCAGCAAAATGTTTCCAGACCCTCACTTCCTCCTCCACGGTCAGAAAAATATTCTCTTGTTTGCTTTTGACCAGAATTGTACCATATGCTCATTTCTTAAACAACCACAGGCAAGAGAGTGGAATTACCAACGGAGACTGATGCTAATTAAGATTCACCTTGGCGGCTGGGGTTACTTCCAGCCCTCTTGGAAGAACACGGTTTCTGATACTAACCGAAAGTGGCGGGGAATGGAAGATCATGGCCACGGGCTAGGAAAGCAAGGGAATTACAGCCATCATGCCTTCTTCGAGAGTTGTTGAGAGGGTAATGCATGTGAACCCTAGGCAAACATTAATTATTAATAATCAGCCCTTTGGAGCACCTACAGTCTACCTTATATAGCACTAAGTGCTTTTAGGGTTGGTTTAAGAGACAGTGCATTATGCAGGAAGAATTGCAGGCACACAACCCATTCTTAGGTATTTTCAAGGTCTGCCTTTGTAACTAATCGGCTTTCTGACTTCCATCACTTAGGAAATCTGTGTTTCTTTTTATTGATGATAATACATCTGTCTTATATCCATCTCTAGGTCACTGTGCACATAAATTTTCCCTGATAAACAGGAAATTACACTATTGATTGCTTTGTCTATTATCAAAGGCCATCAGTCCCAGCTAATCAAGTGGGAGGATTCTAATCTTCTGTGACTATCTATTTAATTCGCCAGTGTTACACACACTCTCTCATTTAATTCTTACACACAACCCCAGAGGAAGGAGTTATTATTCCCACTTAACAAATTAGAAGTCTGTGACCCAAAGACTCTAAAGTCCTTGATTTAATTGACCCCAACCTATAGCTTATGAGTTGTGGGAAAGGATTTGCACCCGTGGCCACTGGAACCCAAGCAGATGCTCTCTCCTCCATACATGCTGTTTATTAGATAGGACTGTATGGGCCAACTGAGTCAAACCTGAAGAGGCAGAGACAGTGTGGTCCATTCAAACATTGATTGTTCCGTTCTTTTCTCTCACGGTCCAGGGCTCTCAGGAGCCATCTCTCTAACATAGGACCATGTAGTCTTTAATAAGGGCTTAGAATAAGAAGGCTGAGCTTTTAAGTTTATTTTCAAAATGAACTTTTAAAACTTGGCTTTCCTTTTTATTTATCTGAAATGAATAAGACAGTCTCCCGGGCGAAGAGGCTGGGGAAATACAGGATTGTAGAATTTTGCTGGAATTTCTGGAATTAGCTCTGTCCTCGGGCATTCCTGCTGCCTCCAGTGTGGCGCCTTTCATGTAGGAGGGGATGTGGCTGAAGAAAGGGAGGCTGGGCGTTTTGAAAACAAAATACTTTGTATTATCCTCAGGGCCTGATTCACTGGGCTGCGTGCAGGAGAATTAAGAGAATTTACTTTTAAAAGAAACTCTTGGTAACTGCAGGCTGTGGCAGCTTGGTTCGAGCAAGCAGCACCTACTTCAAAGGGTTTCCCAGAGAAATGCCGGTGCGTCTCCCGCTGCAGCTGCCGCTCCTGCATGGTTTGTGTTTTCTCTGATGCTCAGGCACCAAATGCTTTAGCCTCTGAGGACAGCAGAGACGGGGAAACCAAACAGTGATGTTGTCTGTGTAAATGGAAGAGTAGTCACTAACATTCAGCAGGAGAGAGTGCCTTCTAAATACATTTGTAAAAAAATGCTTCTCTTTCTATTCCTTTAGCTAACTATGGTGTGTGGTGCCTGAGTACTCTCCAGTAGGATGTGCAGCTCATCTGTCTATCATCTGCCTATCGAGAGAGATTTTAAGGAAATGGCTCGCAGGATGGCGGGGGCTGGCAAGTCAGGGTAAGAACACAAGCTGGAGTTCCAGGAAGGAGAAGTTGCAGTTTGAGCCCCAAAGCCGTCTGCTTGGACGAATTTCCTCTTTGGCAGAAAATCACTCCTAGTTCTAATAAGACCTTCCATTGATTGAAGGAGGCCCACCCACACTGTGGAGGGCAGTCTGCTTACTAAAATTCCACTGGTTTAAATGGTAATTCCATCTGAAAACACCCTCTAGAAACATTTAGAATCATGTTTGACCAAATATCTGGGTATCATGTCCCAGTTAAGTTGACACAGAAAAGTAACCACCACATGTGGCTTAGCCTACATTTAAGTGAAGACTTTCATCATTTTTTAAAGTCCCAGATCCATTGAGCACAACAGGTCTTTTGAGCCATGTTTTTGCTGTCATGAAGCAGGGATGAACCATCTTTACCTGCCCACGATGAACCTTGCAAAGATTAAGAGAGTTTCTGAGCAAATAACCTCATCCTATACAGAATGTGAGCCAAATCCTCAGACAGCCAGGTGTTCACAGGTAAAATAGAGCTAATCTCAAAACATCTGCTTTGTGAACGTTTTTATCTTAGCAATAAAATAATAATCCATCCATTCACCCATGTAATTTCTTATATTCCATTTTTTAGGCAAGCAAAAAAGGTGTGTGATATAAAACGTTGGCTTCAAATTGAACATTGAAATGCACAAAATGTAAGGATTGAAATGTCACTAAATCAAATGTTTACATCTTTAAGAACCATGGTACCCAATACCTACCAAGGCTATTTGCGGTGTGGAAACTTTAAAAGTAAACCTGCTGTTTAAACACATGATACTTTTACAAAGAAGTTGCTGTCAGTTTTACTTTGAGGAGTGTAGCTATTTTTACATAAGATCTCAATAGAATTCCTAGCCGCATGTGGTTGAGACTTGTCTGGAGATGACATGCTTCTCCAGCTGTTGTAAAAGGATAACTTATTAAAATGCCCACCTCACTTCTCTTTTTGAGCCTCTCTCTAGCCTGGAAGGGTTTCTTATTTGATTATGATGCTCTAGGTAGTTTGTCAGCTGAAGGAAAGCTTCGTATGTTGAAAACCAAAGAGGTTACTGCACTTAGGACCCTTGATTATAAAATGAATTGAAAAGTCACCGTCTTCTTGTTACAGAACTGCTCAACTGTAAACATTCTCTTTCTGATGCTTTACTTTAGCTATTTTCTGCCGAAGCAAAGGGTGATGCCTATTTGAGAAGTCCCACAGCCTGCAGTTCCTCACCTTATCACTCATTCTAAACCATTCCTGTGTCCCAAAGCCGTCTGCAAGACAGGCTGCTGCCTTTACGGCTGCTGCTGGGGGACAACGAGGTCATTATCTTCAAGGCCAGTTTTGCTGTATGTTTTGAAACAATATTCATGGTAGCCTACTACTCTGTATCTATTTATCCGGATAATCAACTAATATGAGGCAGGAAAAAGATGCATCAATATCAACAATGTTAGAGTGATGTTCAAATACGATAGAAACACGATGCTTGACACAAATTTCCTTAGACTATGAAAATAAGTCAAAATAAAAGTAAACCATCCTGTAATTCTAATTCTTGATATGTGTCTTTCTTTTACTGTCTCATAGATCTCAGAAGAGTTGGGCTACTTAGCTTAACAAGAGGGCACTGCTCCAGATCTCAAGGGTATCGACCACGTAGTGTCTTCTTAGGTCACTTGTAGACTGTGTTTCCCAATGTCTCTCCTCCAGGCATATGAATGAGTTCCTTCCTCCACTGTCCTGGCATACCTTCTCTGAACATATATTTACCTAAGCTGATTCATACCCATCCTTGAAGTTGAGCTCCAGCATCACTTCATTCAGAAAGCCTTTTCTGACTCCACATTTGATTTGGACACCCTTTTTACACTTGGTTTCATAGCCTCCTCTTCTTTCACCTCAATAATTTTTCATCACCAGGCTATCATCATGGTCATTGCATTGTGAACACAGCACAGAAAGGGATGCTGAAACTGGCTGAGAGTGTAGACTTTGCTATCATCTTAGCCTTCACCTCCTACTCATCATGTACACCTTCATTGTCAGTCTTCTTCACTATCTTCTTAGTTGTCATTCATCAGTGCTCTATTTGCTTTGTATGTATTGTGTTATGTAATCTCCATGTAATCCCTATGACATCAGTGATACTACATATTCCTGTGCAGCATGCAAAGGCTTTCAGAGATTAGAAACATGCTAAAGTTTATGCTGCGATTCATACCTGTAGTCTAGCTGACTCTAGAACTCTGAGCAGATTGTCACAGAACCCCAATAATAGCAATTAATTAACATTTTTAAGAGTAGAGTCCTTCTGTTATCCTCCACAATACTTATTAACACGACACATAGAGAGACAAAATTGCAAAGCATCTGTTGATATAACAAATTTGAATGTCATGCGCTAAGAGAAGCAAAACCCGCTTATTCATGGCCACAGTTTCTGCTTCTCAGAGTTAGAAGTACCGAATTATGGCACAAGTTTTCATCTTTCCTTGGACTATCATCAACACATAATTTCTCTAATCTTTGGGATGTCAGAGATCAGCCCCCACTTTCTATCCAAGGCTGGTTACATATACTTTGACCACATTCTTATGAGTTGAGAGTCTTGGTTAGGAAAGTGTCTATAGAATAAACCAGAGTGATTGAGTTGTAAAAGCCACCATACACCCATATGTTTAAGGCATTATTTATTCTCATCAAAATAATTTGTATATAATAAATTAAAAATCTAATTATTTGAGAAATAGATAGTGTCTCCTGCACATATAAGCCTTTCTGTTTGCCTTTGCAGTGCTTAGGGGAAGTTACATGTATGTCTGTGGAGGTATCAATAGATGAAAGTATATACAAATGACCCTCATCTTGAAAACTAATGAGGAAAGACTTGGGGACAGTGTCCTATTATCTGAGTGACAAAAGAGGTAGAAAGAAGGATAGAAATAGCAAGTGGTGACAGTAAAGATAAAGGCTGGGAGAACAGCTCCCAGCAGAGAAGAACACTGGAAAAATCACAGGATTTGGACAGACAGAGAGATTTGGACAGGGTTTCAAAGCCACATCTGCCATGTCCAGACAGGTGAACATTGGCACGTTTCTTAAATTCTGTTTCAGGCTTTTCTTACATAAAAATTTACATCAATCTTGTTTAAAATTGTTAGAATTCAATAGACAATCAACTTAAGAAGACAGGATCTCTCACCAAGCAGGAGGTTAAAATACATCTACTTTCCTTAACTTTTGGTATATAAACACATTTTAAATGATTTTTTAAAAATAAATATATTTTTTATTCCTTAAAGAGAGAAAGAAACCCTCCAGCAATGTCTTTCTACATTTGCAATTATAATCTCTGATTCTGGGGTCAAAAATTCTTGGGAGCCACCAGGGCAGCTCACTACTCAGGGCAGCACAGGAGAGAAGCTCTGGATACCTGCAGACTGTCTTCCTGGAAGAATAACACTCAGAAAAGATAATTAAAGAAAAGAAATGTTTCCCTCACATGCTATTTGGGGTTATGATAACAGTTACCTTACTTGTAGCATAAATCATTTTCACAGGCATTAAAATTCTTAGTGATTCTTTTTTCCCCAACTTTTTATTTTGAAATGTTTAAACAAAGAGAAAGCTGGGGAAAGACTACAATGAACACAAAGTAGCCTGTTTCTCAGGCTCAGTATCTTTTAGCTTTTTGCTATATTTATCCATTGATCTATTTTTATATGTATGTTTTTTGACTCATTTATTGAAAGCAAATTATATACATGATGACAATCCATGCATAAAAATAAAATAGTCCCCTAGAGCAACCCAATACCATTTTTATGCTTTGAATAATAACAGTAATTCCTTCATAATTTATAATACCAAGCCCATATTTAAATTTTCCAATTATCCAAAAATATTGTTTTCGATGGCTTTTGTATTGGACAAGAATCTGATCAAATTTTATTCAATTCATTTGGATTTCATTTCTCTTTTGCCTCTTTTAATCTAGAAAATTCCCTGCATTTTTTATTTATACTTACTATTGTTTGACAAAACATTGAAATTTGAAGAGCACAGGAGTATTGTCCTGAAGAACATCTAAAGGCTGAGTGGGTCTAAGTCGTTCTGGCAGATAATTCTGTAACTCCAGAATGTCCTGTAAACTAGACGTTAGTTTATTTGGTTAGAATCAGGTTGAACCAGTTCAGCGAGAAACCGTGTTATTGATTGAATTGTGCCTCTTCAAAAAAGATGCACTCACCTTCTTAGATTATTACCTTATTTGGAAATAGGGTCACTGTAGATGTAATTAGTTATGATAAGGTCATATGGGAGTACGGTGGCCCCTGTAAGAAAATATGAAGACGAATCTGCTCAGGGAGAACAACCTGATGACAAAGGCAGAGATGAGGGGTCAGCAGCTGCACATCAGGGGCTGACAAGGATTGCCAGCACCCCACCAAAACCTGGGGAGACAAACCTGCCCTACAGGTTTCGGTGGAAGCATGGCCCTGCTGATGTCTTGATTCCTGACGTGCTTGAAGCAACCCAGTCTGTAACTGCCCTTAGTTAAGGCAGCCTAGAAAACGAGTGTCGAAGCAAACTAAACATGACCCGAGAAGGCCTCCATACTTCTGTATTTGAGGCCTTGCAGATGGACTGTAACCTCGCTTAATTGTCAGACAAAACTGAAAACCTAACTTCTTAGTGTGCACCTGTCACAATAGCTGAGTGTTGGCCAATCCAGCGGCCATACTTCAACCACTCGTAGACTGCTGAATGTTCAAAATGCATTCAAATAGAGCAAAGACCAGCTTGTCCAATCCCAATGTTTCTGTGCCTCACTTGTGATTCCTGTACAACACTTTACCTTTTTTGTCTATAAATTTGTTCTGACCATGAGGCATCCCTGGAGTCTCTGTGAATCTGCTGTGATTCTGGGGTCGGCCTGATTCGCGAATCAGTCGTTGCTCAATTAAACTCCTGTAAATTGAATTCAGCTGAAGTTTTTCTTTCATCACTAGGAAGGTAGGCAATGCTGTGTACGTGGCGCTGAACTGCGTTGGAGGCGCATGGCGCCACATGCCTCATTATTTATGGTGCTAAGTGTGATAACTTGGTGAAGATTGAGAAGCTTAATTATAATGCTATGTTTTGTTTTGTTTTCCTTTCCAATTAACAAGTAGAACTAACCTTTGGAACTGTGGAAATAGCCTTCCCAACAAGTGTTCAGTAAATGACTTTAGTGTCCGTTAATAATTGATAATTCTTGACTGAATCAATTTTTTTTTTTTGTTTGTTTGTTTGTTTTTCAAGTTGAAAGAGGGTGTTTTCTAGCTTCTTCCACGTTTATGGACTAGTTTTTTTCTGAAAAGAGAAATTTTTTTCCTCATGAACTGGGATGAACTACGGTAGTTCTACCTGAAATGCAAGAAAAACATTTAGTTGTCACCAGTAACGATGTCAAATGCTGTGCTTTCTCCACCCCACCCCAGCCTCACATCGCCACAAACACATGGCTTTTTATTGATTCAATGTGGCATGATAAAATACAGTGAGTATTCACTTTTGATATTGATTTATCCCACATTTGGCCAATAGAAGCAACTTTAATCTAACTCTTCTTTTAAACATACCCTCCTTGGTTTTTTGTATCTTGCTGTTTTCTGGAATAAGGCATTCCAGGATAACTCTGTCCTCTGTCTTAGAATTTCTCCAAGTGTTTGTTAGTTCATTTACTGGAAAATGGTATTTAGAAACAATGATTTAGATACTAGTGGTTCTGATTACTTTTAATGTTATTTCTTTTAGGTTCTTTCAGCAAAGAGAGCTAGGAGTTATTTTTAATAAAAGATCCTTACCGCATAGTCACATTTCCAATTTAAATTTAACATTTCAGGGTATTTTCTTAACTTCTTATGTGCTGTTATATCTGTATCTGTTTTTCTTTCTGACACTGGAAATCTCAGTTTCTTATGTAACTTTAACATATATTCTTATATGTTATATGAGAAACCTTATCATTTGTTTTAACATAATTTTGTCTTTTTTTTTCAGGAATATTCCAATGTTTCCATCATAACAATTTTACAAATTTATGTTTATTCTTATTTTAAATTTTGTTTCATTGTTACTATAAATGATCTATTTTCTTATAGTTTCTACCTTGTGTTATTTTAAGAGCGCAGACAAGCTTAGTATTACATCTTCTTGTGTTGTTGAAACTATTATCATTAGAAAACATTCCTGTTTAACCCCTTTGATATTTTCTGCTGCCTGGTATAAAACAGCTGCTTTATTTTGATTGTTTGTTTGTTATGGTTGGCATTTGCCCATCATAAATTTAATTGCTTCTTTCTTTAGATTTCAGTATATCTACCAAAATTTTCCTATATTTATTTATCATTTATTTATCTTTCATTTATTTTTTTGAGACAGAGTCTTGTCTTGTCTCCCAGGCTGGAGTGCAGTGGTGTGGTCTTGACTCAGTGCAACCTCTGCCTCCCAGGTTCAAGCAATTCTCCTTCCTCAGCCTCCCGAGTAGCTGGGATTACAGGCACATGCCACCATTCCCAGCTGATTTTTGTATTTTTAGTAGAGATGGGTTTTCACTATGTTGGCCAGGCTGGTCTTGCACTCCTGACCTCAGGTTAGCTGACTGCCTCGGCCTCCCAAAGTGCTGGAATTACAGACCTGAGCCACCATGCCCTGCCTCAAAATTTTCCTTTAATAGTATGATTTAGTCTATTCGTGTCCATCATAATTACTTAATGAGTTTCTCATATCTCATTCTTTAACTTTCTTTTTATCCTGTTTATCTTCCTGTTTTATGGCTCACCTTCTCTTAGAATGACTTTTTTTCCCTTCATTCCATTTTCTTTATTGGTTTCTGTGCTCTGTGCCCTAGTTTTGTCTTTCTGTTGGCTATTAAACTAATCTTAAACATTTCTACTTAACTTGTCAAAATCTAAATTAAATCAATAGTTTTGTCTTTTTATTTGAAAATAAAAGGAGCTTTCGGTCATTTGTACTTCAAAATTAAAAAGCTTTTACTCTACTATAATTTCAAAATTAATATCAAGTTCCTTCTAATAGATTATTCCTGAGCCAAAGTAAAAATATATTTCTATATAGATCTCTTAATTTGCAAAATTAATGATTTCAAATAACCCTGCTTCACAGTCAGTAATTCAGGTCTTTATGACTTATGTGAAAATGTCCCTCATTATCACAAAAGTTTTATGTCAAGAAGACATAGTTTTAGAGCTTCTTGTTACAAATTTTTGAGTGTTCTGATTCTGGACATAATTATTGGTTAGGGCATAAAAATTGCATTTGGGTTGTGATTAACTTGATTTAAGCTGGAGGCTAGTCTGTTTTAAACTGGTAATAACCAGAATTAAGACCTCAGTATTTAGGAAGAAGTTTTCTTCAAGATTCATCAATCAGGAAAATTTGCAGATGACCATATGTTTAAATTTGCCTTTTTGTAGGAAAAAAATAAATAATTCATTATAGTTTGCTGCTTTGAGGCACATGAAGATACCGTTGGAAGCTGCAAGGATATGTGCTCAGTGACTGTTAGTGGTACAATGACAACCAGGACGGCACAGCCCAGGTCCCACAGAATGCACTCAGCCAAAACATCGGACCAGTGTGGAGCCAGGCCTAACACATCTTCAAACCCTTGAACAAAACATGCTGGTGGTTTGCAGATACGCCACTTCCTTTCATTGGCATCCAAATGACCTTTGATCTAATAAGAAGTGAAGACAACTGGTTTCTGCTGAAGGAAAAACACTGTTGTTCTGCCTTGTTGGTGAAGTAGGAGAGAAAGAGAGCAATGATATTTAAAAGTAATAAACTGTGTGTGCAGAGAAAATAACTTCGCTCCCTGTGGTGTATTCAGCGTATTACATAGTAAACTTTCATTTGCAGAAAACATACTACCTTTAACACCAAATATTGGAATCTCAAGTGGTAGTTATTGAACATTATTTTATGTGCTTTTCACTTTGACATCCCTTGGCTTCAGCTTAGAGGACTAGTTTATCAGTGACACATCATGGCAAATTAATAGGTACAGATAAAACCTTCCATAAATATTCATTACATCTCATTACTGCAAATTAATGAGATATTTTAAAATTAAGCTTAGTCACATTTGATACTGAGGATCTTGTTTTAATATATGATGCTCAGAGATAAATTATAATCTTGAATAGGATTGAGCTCATTATGAAAAACTTTTAGATAGGCATTGTAGTAACAATTTAGATAAGGACTAAGGACTATTATACCTGATTTTAGAAATAATGAGAAATTCTATTTATGTCTCTATACTTCTAAACCGCTTCAATAACACTTTAACTGTTCTCATATAATATTACAAAGCAAAGAACTTCATATTTAGGATACCATAATGTGTTTCAACAATTCAGAAAATATGTCTGTATTTAAAAGTGCATGCCATAATAAATAAAATTTAATAGTAAATATGATTTTTTTTGCACAAATAATGATTTGGCTTGGTTTTTTCATCTGCTTTAAGAACCTGAGCAAGTATTCCAGGATTTTTTAGGAAAATAAATGCATATAGGATAAATTTCATAAACCAGTGAGAACGGGTTTCACCCTCTTAGTGAATTATGCAGTTCTCTAAGCGGTGACTAAGTGGTAACTATGCATCTAGGAAGGCCTCAGGTTCTGTTCTAGTGAGTAACACAATGAAGACCGTCCCTGTCCTGCTGGGACCTGAGAAGGTCATGTAGATTGCCTGTGAATTGGGTCATTTTTATGTAACTTGGTTCTCACACCTTCTCTCCAGCCACATATCCTTTTAAAAAGTGATTTTTAAGAGACAGATCTCCCTATGCTGTCCAGCCTGGAGTGCAGTGGCTGTTCACAGGCACTTTCATAGAGCCTCCAATTTCTGTGCTCAACTGATCTTCCTGCCTCAGCCTCCTGAGTAGCTGGGACCACAGGTGCACATCGCCGTGCCTGGCTAGATACAGCTTATCGAAAAACTTCACTTTTGCTGTTTCTTGACTTATTTCAAAGAGATTGTAGCATTCTTGTTTTTCTGATATAACTGCTCCAACGTAAAGGAAGAGCCTTTTGTTAGCACCTCTTGATAAGCACATTTGACGGTCTTCTTTCAGTCAGGCACGCGAGAGACACTGCGGCCTCATATGGGAATCAGATCAACCATCCTATGCACACCGATAATGAAATTCAACCCTTCATGCAAGATTTCATTATCTAACTGTATTCATCATCTAAGTTCTTTCCTCCAAAAAATACATTTTAGTCCAAATGAAAAAATATCCAGAGTCAAATGCCCTAAAACAAAACAAATCGTCTTGCACTCTCTGAGCCCTTTTTTCCCTCATCTGAAAATGGAGGTTACCTGATTAAATAATATCTGAGCTAATTTCTAGCTTTAACATTCTATTATTCTAATTATATGTAATGCTAATAGTTTTAGGAAGCGTAGTTTTTATATGTTTTGTTACATTTACTTGTCTGATATATTCTAGAGCAAAATAATTTTTACTCTTTGGCATTTAAATCTGTGTCCCTTCATTCATTAAATGTTTACATAAGTAGTCCCTCTAGAATAGAACTTCGGGAGAGAGCAGTTTTACATGTCTTGTTGACTTCTGTGTCCCTAGGACTCAGAAGGAGGCCAAGCGTTCAGGAAGCATTTCCGGAACAGAGGATGAGTGAGTGTGAGTCTTCTATAAAAGGTTTGGAGATCATTACATTTGGTCTTTTTTCAAGAAACATTTATAATCAAGTAGAAATGGTAAGAAAGATACAAAAACAGCCATCATACAAGAGATTGCATCGTGGATGTTGTGAAGTCATTGAGAGAGAACACAGAGAAAGTAGAAAGCTATGCACCATCCCCTGAGCAAAACCTCTGAAGAAGAGAATTTGGGTTTGTAAGGCATGAACTCCTGAACTCCAGGATAAGGAGTTTAAAATCCAGAGAAATATCTTGCCTGTTGTTAACTTCTGTTGCTTTGTTTTAGAATCAGCTTACTTGATACCATCAAAAACAAACAAAACCCCCTCGGAAAAACAAATGAAAAACAATCAGAGTACTTGTGGAATGCATTTGAATACACAGGTCAATTTGGGAAAAACTGGTATCTCTCTCACATTATGTCTCTTTAGGCACAAGCATGTTTTATCTTTTACTTTATATGGACTTCCTTTAACATGTTCAATATAAAGTTTCATTCTTCTCCATAGTATATTTACACATGCATTTTTAAAATATATTGTTAGTTACAAATAGATTTTTCTATTACAAATGACAAACTTGTGATATGTTTTCTATTTCAGTATAAAAATCCTATTACTTTAAGTATTAATCTTATAGTGTGTAACCTAGCATAATTTCCAATGTTCTAGAGATTTGTCTGTAGAAGTTTTTGTGACTGCTACCTAAACAATCATATTATGTGTGAATAATGACCATTGTGTATTTTCCCTTTTTGATTCTGACACATTTTGTGTATTTTTTTTCCTTTCCTTACCAGAAGACACATATATGTTTTTAACAGGTGTGGTGAAACTTGGAAACTGGCCTTGTTTCTGACTATATTAATAATTTTGTTTTGTTTTATTATTTCATACGCTTTCGGTAATTCCTTCTACACATTATTGAAGTGCTCTTCTTAGAATTTTCTGAAAGTTTTTTTATTATGGGTTGTCTTCTAATACTTGAATCAGTTTTGGAGATTCATGCTTTTCAAGAAAATTTTCTGTGTTTCCTAGGTTTTAAAATGCGCTGGCACATTTTTTTATAATAGTCTGTCATCATTTTAGTCTTTATTATATGCAGTGATAATTCCCATTTTCGTTTCTAATATTGGTTATTTGCACATTTTCTCTTTATTTTTACTTTGACCGTCATTGCCAGAGGTTTGTCCATCTTATTACACTTTCAAAACAAAGAATCTGGCACTGTGAATGATCTCAATTGTATCTTTGTTTTCTATTTCATGAATCTCTGCTTTCATACTTATTACTTCCTTTTTCCTGCATCTTTGAGTGTATTCTGCGGCTATTTTGCTTACTTCCTGTACCGGATGCTTGACTCATTAATTTTCAGTCATTCTTATTTACCCATATAGCTATGTTTGCTTTAAATATACGCTTAAGGCACTCTTTAGTTGTATCCCCACTTTTTTGGTGTGTAGAACTTTTATTATTATGTATTTTAAAGTATTTTTTATTTCAAGTGCTTCACATATAATATATGATATTTGGAAGCGTGTTTTTAAATTTGTGAATGCGTATTTAAGAGCTATGGTTCTTAAAACGTGCTCCCTTGATTAGCAACATAAGCATCACCTGAGAACTTGCTAGAAATGCAAATATGGGCCTCACCTTACACTTCCTAAGGCAGAAGTTTGGTTGGGTCCAAAAATGTGTTTCAAAAAGCCATTCATTGGAGTTTGATATACAGTAAAGAATCAGATTGTTTTAAAAATAGATACTTGAAAGCAGAGAATACGCATGAATAATAGTGACTTTAAAAAGTCGTTTTATATCTTGATAAGTAGCCCCTTTTTCTAAATGTCCTTTGTGTGCTTCTGAAGAATATCACCTTCCAATCATTAGATGTGTAGTATGTATTTATTTTACCAAGAAGTTAATTGTGTTGTTTCAATCTTACTGTATCTGAATGTTTTTCTCTCCATCCATTCTATCAAGTGAGAGAATGAATAAAAACCTCTGATTTGATGGATTTTCCAATTTCTCCTTTTTACCTGTCATGTTTTATGTCACATATTTTGAAGGTTCATTATTATATGGGTTTTTACTTTTCTTTTAAAAAACAATTATGTTGAGATATAATTTTCATATTATGAGATTAGCCTATTTACAGTTTATAATACAATAATTTAACATAGACAATTATGTAACCATTACAATAATATCATTTAAAACAATTTCATCAGCTCTAAAACTTCGGGCAATCACTTTCCATTTGTTCCCCCAGCAAAACCAGTTAGCCATTAATCAAGTATTTATCCCTAAATATTTGTCTATTTTTGATACTTCATATAAATGGAATCATATGAAATGTGGGGTTTTATGTCTGGCTTCTTTCACTTAACAGAATGTTTTCAAGGTTCCTGTAGGCTGCTGCGTGCATCAGTGCTTAATTCCTTTTCATTGTCAAATAGCACTTTATTGTAAAGATTTACCGTATTTTGTTTATTCACTTATGAGTAGATATTTGGATTGTTTTCACTTCTGGACTTTATGAATAATGATGCTAACACTAGTTGTGTGCAAGTTTTTGTGTGGACAAATGTTTACATATCTCTTGGTCTAGCAGTGGAACTACTGGGTAATATAGTAACTGTGTTAAGCATTTTGAGGAACTACCATAGTGTTTTTCTAAGTGCACCATTTAGCAGTGCATGAGGGTTTCAGTTTCCTTACGCCCTGGCCAACACTTGGTTTTGGTCTGTGTTTTTTTTATTACAGTCTTACTAGATCATGTGAGGTGGAATGTCATGGTTCTCTTGATTTGCATTGCTCTGATGACTGAAGATGTTGAGCATCTTTTCATATGCTTATTAGCTGATTCATGTTTTTGGTGAAATGCCTATCAAAAGTCTTGCTCATTGTTAAATTGGGTTGATTACTGAGTTGTATATGGTCTTTGTATGTCCTGGATGCAATTCAATTATCAGATATAAGATTTGTAAATATTTTTATCCATTTTGTGGGGGAGTCTTGAATTTCTTGATAGTGTCCTTTAAACATAAACATCTTTAATTTATATAAATTCCAATTTATCAATTTTTTGTTTTGTTGTTAGTACTTTTGGTGTCAAATATAGTAATTAATTGCTGAATCTGAGATTATGAAGACTAATCTGTATGTTTTCTAATAGTTTGATACCTCAATAATTATTAAATTATTAATAATAATTAATGATGTAATTACTGATAAGGCTCCTGTTTGCAGTGTTCTCTACATGTCAGTTGGATCAAGTTCATGAATCATATCATTTATATTTTCTATATTCTTAACAATTATTTTGAATACTTATTAAATTAGCCCCTAAGACAGTATGATATACTCCTTTACTTGTGAATATGTTTACATCAATTTTACTTATTTAAATTTTGCTTTATATGTTTTGGAGCTATATTATTAGTTGCCTATAAATTTAGATTTATTATATATTTCTTATAGAATATATTTTCATCATTATGAATTGCCTCTTGCCTTAAAATCTACTCATCTATTACTTTAATTATATCTCCTTTTAATAATTAGTATCTCGTATAAACTTTCCATCTTCTTATCTGCAATCTTTTGAGGTCATTATGTTTAATTTATGTTCTAAAAGCAGTATAAAGTTTTTATTTTAATATAGCCCATCAGCCTTTGACTTTTTAAAGTTTTTAATACATTTACAGTTAATATAATTGCTGACACATTTGAATTACCCCTAATTCTATCATGGGTTTTTATACCTTTATTAATGAACATACTTCAAAGTGAAAATCTCCTTGTAATGTTCATATTAGCATGGGTTTCTTGGCAATTAAATCTTTCACTTTTCTGTTTCTGAAAACATTTTGTCTTCATTTTTGAAGAATGTTTTCACCAGGTGTAGAATTCCAGATCATCAGTTATTTTCTTTCAGAACTTTACATTTGTCATTTCTTTGTCATTATGCTTTCTTCATTCTGTGGAGAGTTAACCACAGGACCTGTTGTTGTTTCTTTGCAGGCAAAGACTTTTTAAATATTGTTTCTGCTTCATTCTTGTTATATTCGAACATTCCAATATTACAAAATATTAGACTTTTTCACAAAGCCTTATCTTTAGTTGTATTTTCCCCCTGTATTTCTTCCTCCCCCTTTTTATTGTCTCTCTATACTTGGTTTTGACATTTTCTACTAACTCTCTTCAGGCTAGTCAAATATGCTAATAGACCCATATGCATGTTTTTACTCTCAATTTATGATATGCTTTTGTTTTCAAATATACATTTGTTTCTCTTTAATAATCCCAGAGGTCTAGTGGAATTCTTCATGGTTTCCTGAAACATTTTGATCATGATTACTTTTAAGTCTCTGTTAACACTAATAACTGGATCACTGATAACTTTACTATTGCTCTTGCCTCTCGGGGAGTCACATAATTTTTGACAGAATCTTTCATATTTTCTATTAAAAATTATAGAAGTCCAGATTTTTTTTCCAGAAAGCATTTTGCTAACTTTATGCTAGACAAATTAAGTGCAGATCATCTTAATTCTGTCAGGGATTAAGTTGCTTAGAGGTGGGGTTTTGTGTAGTGCTTGGTCTGCTTGCCATTCATGCGTAGTTCTAGAGTCCATTCTTTGGGAAGTTTCAACTAAATCCTCTAGGGCTCATCAGGGTTACTCTAGGCTGACAAGACCTGAGTCAAATTTTTGTTTCCCAGCCTCATGAAATTCCCCGTATCTCTGCTTGGATTGTCAGCCTCTATTGGTCATTTGCTTGTAATATAATCTACCCCTTGTACTACTCTGAAGTTTCATATGTCATGAGTGGCAAAACAAGTCATATAGAAGTACTAGGTTTACTTCACCATATTTCCCTTTTCTTTTGTCTCTTGGCTTAAGTCCTGACTGTCTTTGCAGGTATTTGATACTTTCAAACAGATATTTCTGTGCGTTTTGTGAAGGATTTTTTAAATTTTCCTAGAACAACTTTAATCTATTACAGATTATTTCTCATTGCTTAAAATTAAATTCTCTATTTTGTTATTTATCTAATTATGATTACAGATGCTTTTGGTGTTTTTTGTATCATTTTAATTTCTGTTTGTCCCCATTTTTAATTTTTGCATTTGTTTTGCTTGCATTTAGATTTAGTGTTTTTAAAAATATTGCATTTTAACTCTTCATTGTTTGGAAGTTTTATATTTGATCATTATTCTTTAAGCTTTTATGGTAAAAATGTATACATATTTACATTAGTGAAACATAAAATTAATACATACCTTCTTCTGTATATTTTAAGATTAAAGATATTATCATATACCTTTGGACTTATAAACAATTGTTTTCTAGTACTTCAGTATAAAATATGTATTTAAATCTGTAAGTTAGGTGTTATTATTGTAAATTGTTGTTTAAATAACAGAGAATAATGCCTTAGATTCCCTTTTTAAATAATTGATTTTTTCATTTTTTCTGATATTTTTTTAAAACATTTTTTGAGTAAGTGTCCATTAAAAAACTCTCTCCTTATCTGAATTTGTCTTTAGTGCTACTTATAAAAAGATTTTTATGATGTACAAATTCTTGGGACATAACATTTACTGAAAGTTTTATTTGTGAAATTGCTTTTGGCTGTCATAGTTAATCTTGAAAACCAGGTTGTTATTATACAGGTTGGCTGTTTCAAAAAAAATAGTTTTCTTGTTTTTGTTTGGTTTAATGTATATACTTTTTGAATAACATTTTATTTATCATGTTTAAGACTTTCAATTCTTAGATTTTTAAAATTAATTCTGAATAATATTCTTCCATGTGTCTTTACATATTGCCTCTTTTTCATTCTCTTGTCTCTCCTCCTGGAATTTGAATTATGTTATACCTTTTCTTATTCTCTATGTCTATTATATTTTATGTTATTAATTCCCTTTCTACTATGTAATTAGAGATACTGCATTAGTCCATTCTCACGCTGCTAATAAAGATGTACCCAAGACTGGGTTATTTATAAAGGAAGGAAGCTTAATTGACTTACAGTTCAGCATGGTTAGGGAGGCCTCAGGAAACTTACAATCATGGTGGAAGGGGAAGCAAATGCATCTTTCATCACATGGCAGCAGCAAGGAGAAATACTGGGCAAAAGGGAGTAAAGCCCCTTATAAAACCATCAGGTCTTTTGAGAACTCACTGACTATCATGAGGATAGCAGCATGGGTGTAACCATCCCCATGATTCAATTACCTTCCACTGGATCCCTTCAACAACAAATGGGGATTATGGAAAGTAAAATTCAAGATGAGATTTGGTTGGGGCCACAGCCAAACCATATCATTCTGCCCCCAGCCCCTCTGAAATCTCGTCCTCACTTGTCAAAACACAATCATGCAATCACACCCTTCCAAAAGTCCACCAAAGTCTTAACTCATTTCAGCATTAACCCAAAAGTCCGTAGTCCAAAATGTCATCTGAGACAAGTCAAGTCCCTTCTGCCTATGAGTCTATAAAGTCAAAAGCATGTTAGTTACTTCCTAGATGCAATGGGGGTACAGGCATTAGATAAATACACCCATTTCAAATGGGAGAAATTGACCAAAACAAAGGGGTTATAGGCCCCATGCAAGTCCAAAATCCAATAGGGCAGTCATTAAACATTAAAGTTCCAAAATGGTCTTCTTTGACTTCATGTCTCACATCCAGGTCATGCTGATGCAAGAGGTGAACTCCCGTGGCCTGAGGCAGCTCTCCCCTGTGGCTTTGCAGGGTACAGCCCACTCCAGGCTGCCTTCCTGACTGGTGTTGAGTGCCTAAATCTTTTCCAGGTGCACAGTGCAAGTTGCTGGTGGAAACACTATTCTGGGGTCTGGAGGACGATGGCCCTCTTCTCACAGATCCACTAGGCAGTGCTCCAGTGGGAACTCTGTATGGAAGCTCCAACTCTATACTTCCCTTCTGCACTGCTGTAGCAGAGGTTCTCCATGAGGGTCCTGCCTTTGTAGCAAACTTCTGCCTATACATCCAAGCATTTCCATACATCCTCTGAAATTTAGGCAGAGGTTCCCAAACCTCAGTTCTTGACTTTTGCACACCGGCAGACTCAACACTACATGGAAGTTGTCAAGACTTGGGACTTGCACCCTCTTAAGCAATGGTCTGAGCTGTATATTAGCCCCTTTTAGCCACAGCTGGATGGGCTAGGATGCAGGGAACCAAGTCCCAAGGCTGCATACAACAAAAGGGTGCCTTGAGCCTGGTAACCATTTTTCCCTGCTAGGCCTCCATGCCTGTGATAGGACGGGCTGCCATGAAGGTCTCTGACATGCCTTGGAGACATTTTTCCCATTGTCTTGATGATTAACATTTGGCTTGATGTTGCTTATGCAAATTTCTGCAACTGGTTTGAATTTCTCCCCAGAAAAGGGGTTTTCTTTTCTATTGCATTGTCAGGCTGCAAATTTTCCAAACTTTTACGCTCCATTTCCTCTTGACTGCTTTGCTGCTTAGAAATTTCTTCCACCAGATACCCTAAATCATCTCTCTCAAGTTCAAAGTTCCACAGATCTCCAGGGCAGGGGCAAACTGCTACCGGTCACTTTGCATAGCAAGGGGGACCTTTACTCCAGTTCCCAACAAGTTCCTCATCTTCATCTGAGATGACCTCAGCCTGGACCTTATTGTCCATATTATTATCAGCATTTTAGTCAAAGCCATTCAACAAAGTCTCTAGGAAGTTCCAAACTTTCCCACATCTTCCTGTCTTCTCAGCCCTCCAAGTCTCTAGGAAGTTCCAAACTTGCCCACATTTTTGTTTCTTCTTCTGAGCCTTCCAAACTGTTCTACCCTCTGCCTGTTACCCAGTTCCAAAGTTACTTCCACATTTTCAGGTGTCTTTACAGCAGTGCCCCACAACCCGGTATCAATTTACTATATTAGTCTGTTCTCATATTGCTAATAATGACATAGCTGAGACTGGGCAATTTATAAAGGAAAGAGGTTTAATTGACTCACAGTTCAGCATGGCTGGGGAGGTCTCAGGAAACTTACAATTATGGTGGAAGGGGAAACAAATATGTCATTCTTCACATGCTGCCATTAAGGAAAAGTGCTGAGTAAAAAGAGGATCTCATCAGAGCTCACTCACTATCATGATAACAGCAGCATGAGGGTAACGAGCCCCATGATTCAATTACCTCTCACTAGGTCCCTCTCATGACACGTGAGGTTTATGGGAACTCCAATTCAAGATAACATTTGGGTGAGGACATAGACAAACCATATCACCGTACTAATCTATTTTCAATCTCAGCAATTGTTTTATCAGCTGATTAACTCTTGTACTGATTAACAATTTTACCTAATACATTTTATCTCAAAAATTTCATTTTCTGTAGAAAATAGAATTCAAATTTCTTTATCAAATTGGCCTGTTTATTTTATTTCCCAGCGATAATTTTTGACACCCTCCTCAGTTTGTTTAAACATATTAAACCTACCTATTTTATATTCTGGGGAATATCATATTTTCTTGCTTTATTGATCGGATTCTAAAACTTTTTCTTTGTTTATTTGACTTGCTTATTGTACTTTTTGCCTTAGTGGTTTGTGACTTTATCACAGTGTGATCATATTAATTGGAACTTTATTTTTGGGAACCATTTAAAAACTGACTATAAGAAAGTGTTCCTCCAGAGAAAAAGTGTTACCTCTGCCAGATATCTGTTATCTCAGGGACACTTTCTTACACTGATTTTTTAGGACAATACATTAGAATCAATAATATCTCCAAATAAATATGAAAGTCTTGTTACCAATTCCTGAATTGTTTTTCTTTTTTTTTTCTCTCTCTCTTCTAAAGATCAAGTTCAAGACAGTCTTGCACCTCCGTCTCTGGTATGGTTTAGATATTTGTCTCCATTAAATCTAATGTTGAAATGTTATCCCAGTGTGGGAGGTGGGATCTAGTGGGAGGTATTGGATCATGGGAGTGGATCTTTCATCAATGGCTTAGCACCATCCCCTTGGTGGTGAGTGTGTTCTTGCTCTGCCAGTCCATGAGAAATCTGGTTGTTTAAAAGAGTGTGACACCTCCCACATTCTCTCTTTTCTTCCCGCTCTTGCTATATGATGCATCTGGTGCCCCTTCACCTTCCACCACATTTGGAAATTTCCTGAGGCCTCACCAGGAGCGGATGGTGGAGCCATGCCTGTATACCCTGCAGAACCATGAGCCAAGTAAACCTGTTTTCTTCACAAATTGCCAAGTCTTAGGTATTTTTTAGTAGCAATGCAATAATAAACTAATGCAATCTCCCTCTTCATTTTAAAAGGATTGTAGATTTATGCAGATTCTTATATCTTATCTCCTGTATTTCTGGAATATCAGATGTTTATTTCTATACCTCGAATATGTGGTTTCTTAAAGTCCAAGGAAAAGATAAATGTATCCAGGGAAAAGGCAATTTCAGTGGCTATGTGACCTTACTGGAATCATAATTTTATATAATGTCTGACTCTGGTCTTGTGAAAATAATGTAACCCTTTAGATGGGGGTATGGATTTTCATACATCACAGCCATCTCATATACATGTCATTTCATCATCATGTTATCCCAATCCTGTAAATCAGGTAATGAGAATATCACTTTTAAAGGAGGAAAAACAAAGACTTAAATAAATTAAATCTTTTTCAAGGTCAATGTCTTATTAATTAGAATAGTGATTTTAATGTCAGGCTTCTAAAAAGCATTTAAATATATATTTTAAAAATTTAGAACTTCTTGTTTCTCTCTGTATTATGACCAAAGTTGCAGCATCTAGAATAGTGCTTTGAGTATATTAGAAAATCAGAACATTTATCGGATATAAAGTGATTAATGGGAATACTTACTAAGATAATCCAAAATAGTTTTTCTGAATTCAAATAAATTTACATAAATAATACAGAAACAAACTTTTTTACAGATTATGAAGTTTTAGATAAATAATATCATGGAAACTATAAAAGTTGTATGTATATGACATTTAATGATGGGTATTGCTTTATATTATTTGTGGACAGGGGAATAAGAAATGGTTGAAATTATACCTGTTGAATATATATAGTTGAATTGTGCATCTCCAAATCCACATATTGAAATTCCAACCACCATTATGTAATTATAAGGTGTTTGAAGAAGTTTCTAATTTAAATGAGGCTGTTGTAGTGTGGCTTTAATCCAGTATGACTGGTGTCTTTATTAGAAAAAAGAGACCACAGTGATGTGCATACACAGAGAAATGACCAGGTAAGGATATAGCTAAAAGGCATATCTACAAGCCAAGGAGAGAAGTTTCCGGATAAACTAACCCTGCCAACACTTTGATCTTGAGCTTACAACCTCTAGAACTGTAAAAAAAAAGTTGTTGTTCAAGTCATTCTGTCATATTTTATTAGATTATTTGGAGATGGGGTCTTCTGGAGGTACTTGGGTTTAGATGAAGTCTTGCAGGTAGAGTCATCATGATGAGTCCAGTGTCTTTACAAAAAGAGATACAAGAGGATTTGCTTCTTCTCTCTTTAACTCATGAGAATACAGAAAGAAGGCAGCTGTCTGCAAGCCAGGGACAGAGCCCTCACTAGGAAAACAAATCAGCCAGCACCTTCATTTTGGACTTTCCAGCCTTGAGAGCTGTGAGAAATAAATTCCTATTACTTAAGCAACAGTACTTTTTTAATGCAAGTATTTTGTTATGGCAATCTGAGATACTGTAAACAAGCAAACCTAACATCCCTTCATTTAGAGAGTTTTCAAGTGTAGTTTCAGTAATTTACTTAAAATATTTAAGTGCCTACTCTATAAAGATATAATATTGAACATACCAGATACTGTCATTTTTCTCATAGAATGTATAATGCATTAATAAATAGAGCGCTATATAAATTGTTAAACACTTTTGCTTACTTCCAAAATTGTTGTCACTATGATTGGATTTTGTAATTATCATATATTCTCATCAACTTCTTTTTTTTTGTTTTTTTTTTTTTGTTGTTGTTTTTTTTGTTTTTTTTTTTTTTTGTTTTTGAGATAGAGTCTTGCTCTGTCACCCAGGCTGGAGTGCAGTGGTACGATCTAGGCTCACTGCAGCCTCCACCTCCTGGGTTCCAGTGATTCTCCTGCCTTAGCCTCCCAAGTAGCTAGGATTACAGGCACGTGCCACCACATCCAGTTAATTTTTGTATTTTTAGTAGAGATAGGGTTTTACTATATTGGCCAGGCTGGTTTCAAACTCCTGACCTCAGGTGATCTGCCTGCCTCAGCCTCCCAAAGTGCTGGGATTACAGGCATGAGCCACCGCACCCAGCCAATTCCCATCAGCTTCTAATGAGCAGATGCCTCTACAGTGCATGATTTCCACAATGCAAAATGACCTCACAGTTTGCTTGGTTGAAAATCTTCTGCATACTACAAAACTTCATTTGTCCCTCTCTCTAGCATGCCATAGAGATTTCCAAAATGAAACAAATTTTATCAAAATAATTGTATTAATAACGACTAGATCACCCAATGCAAGGCCACACATGCTGTATCAGGTACTTAACTAGGCTCTTTATATGGATTACTTATGTTAAATCCTCATCATAATCCAAGAGTTAGTATTTGTATACTCTCCACTTTACAAATGGTAACACTAATACTTAGAGAAATCAAATAATTGCCTAAATTTGTATGGGTAATAAATGGTGACTCTGGAATTCAAACTGGAGCAGTCAGATCCAGAGCCTATGATCTTAAGAATTCTACTATCCCTAAATTTATGAACACTTAGTTGTTCATAAAGAAAGAGACTAAAATATTGTTGGTGAATTCGAGATCATGAATATAAATTATTCTATTCATAGTATTCTAGAAGCCATGTAAATGTCAATATTCTCTTTATTTGATGTCTTGTATTTAAGTTTTATTGTGGAAATTATACAATTCATATGATGTTTGTTTTATTTCCCTTCATTTTGGAAGGTCATCTTCCCTTTTCTTCCCAAAATATCATGTTTCTCAAATACAATTTGTCTACCTTTGAGATTCTGAACATAATACTCTTGGAATTAAATATCATAGAAAAAAGTTGTGACGTCCAGATTTGGTCAACTGAGCTCATACAGAAAGAGTCATAGCAATTTGCTGACAGGCAAAACACCATTTCCTTAATTCAGTGTTATTGGTTTAAGCAGTTCAGATGATTTGCATGAAATTTTAAATCTTTGGAGACACAGGAGTGTCCTTAGAAATTACTGTTTAATCAATTCTTTTTGAAAGAAGCTTTTTAATTTTTTTTCAAACGTCTTCAGATGCTTCTGAACTCTGCAAAACATCCTAATAGAGTCTAAGATAACTTTGTTTAACCATTAATTGGAGGCTTCCTATCTGACAAGCTTAAAATAAATTTCAACATGGCGACATTCCATTTGAAAACTTGGAATGAAGTAGGTAGTGGAAAATTAACCAAACTTAGAATCAGAAAAATTGGGTTCTGGCAAAACCTGACTGTTAACTACCAGGTTACACTAGTCCTTAACTAGTCATGTGCACTAGTATTAGATGGGCCAGGACCAGGAGTCAGGGGTGGCTGTGGGGGACTCATGTTGAGCATTGTGCATGGTGCCACCTCCCAGACATTCTCTTTACTTCCCCCGGCCTGCGCAGGTAGGCATTTACCCTTCACCTCCTGCCTTAGCTTTCAGAGGGTCCATGCAATCGTCTTGTAATTTGTTTTTCTTTACTATTATTTAGAATAACAATATTATAAATAATAGATTTAGAATATTTGGATTTCAGAGTAGTTTTTAATGTATATTAATTTAATTTTCTTAAAATTAATACACAGATGCTTAGAATCAGGATCAATCTCAGAATCCGCTCATGGATTGACACCTGCTGGGTGCACAGGTGAATGAGAATTGCTCAGGAGATCACATCACACATCGGGGCCTGTGGTGTGGTAGGGGGAGGGGGGAGGGATAGTATTAGGAGATATACCTAATGTAAATGACGGGTTAATGGGTGCAGCACATCAACATGGCACATGTATACATATGTAACAAACCTGAACGTTGTGCACATGTACCCTAGAACTTAAGGTATCTATACATATAAAAAAAGAAATTTATATCAAGCAAATAAATGAAAAAAAAAAGAGAATTGCTCAGGAGATAGAAAAGTATTTTCGTTGTTGCTGTTTGCCTGGTTGGAATTTTTGTTTTTTTGTGGTTTTTTGTTTGTTTGTTTGTTTGTTTGAGATTTAGAGACCTCCACTTACACTCCTACCCGAGATGGAACATTTTCTGCTCATCCTAGGAAACAATAACAGAAAATGTTCTTCAAATTTTAAAAGATGAATGATTGGCTGGAGATGAGGAATGAGAAAACATTTGTATAAGCTTCCCTGTTTGGTAGAATAAGAATATTTTATCAGACTAGCAGTGACAATTGTGCATGCTGAGTAGGTGTGGAGATGTAGATTACTCCATGCTCCATAAGTGACTTCAAAAGTCGCTTTTCGAATTACTCTCAGTTGTAACCGTGGCTAAATAAAGATTGTGACTCATATAGACAGCTTCCTGCTAATGTAAAGTTTTAAACAGTAGAAACTTCTTGTTATTAAAATACTTTCCAGTTTTCTAAAGTTACTATGCTACATCTCCTGCTTTCCCTTGCTGTTTGTAAGTCTATTAAGGTTTAAAGCAGAGTTGGACTAGTCTATAACTAACTCAAAATGTTCAGGCTTGGCATTTCTGACAAAAGGCATAGTATTCTTTCCTGTTCCTTTGGTTCAGCAAATAATGCTTAAAGATGAAACGATCTTGCAATGAAAATAAATATACAATTCAATATATCAAGCAGGCCTCACAAAAAGTTTGGTTAATATTTTAAATGTAAATCAAACAGAAATATAAAATGTTCCTTAAAATACAGATTTCTGAATTACGGAAGCAGAAGTTTTGCAAAATGCTTGACAGCCTTTGAAAGCCATTTTCAGCACTTGCTAAATAGTTAATTTTTTCAAATGCAGTAACAATAAATTATAACAAAATTTTGGCATATCTGATTTGTTAAGAAAGGAAAAGATGAAAAGGAAAAGAAAACCTACAGGCTGGGAGAGAGTAAAGGAGAAGGCAATTCCAACCTCACAAAGAGCCTGGTCCCATTTGGTAAAATTTAGTGATTGAGTTTATTTTATTTCTCTAAAAAAAAGGCTAGGAAGAGACTGTTAACTGAAAGAACTGTGACAAATCTACATCATTTTCTTAATGACTGCTCCCACATCATGTTGCTTTATTTCCTAAACTGACTACCATTGCCTGATTTAATGTGGTCTAACTAGTAGTTACGGCAATCAATATTCTGGCTTTTGACCAACATTTTCTGAAATGAAGGTTTAGTAATACACCAGCATTGTAGATATTTGAAAAAAGAAAAGAAATAAAACAAGGGAAAAATGACAATTTCATTTCTTTGAATGCAGAGCTGTGGTCATAAAACCTTTCAAGAAAGTATAAACGGTAATAAAATACAACAAAAATTAAAATATTCTAGAAGGCAGAGGAATGTTGTAAAAACACCAAGTTTTGTTAATCCATGTGAACTCCAGCAATTTCATTTTCGTTGTTTTCTTTTTGCCTTGGGTCATGGAGGGCTTCCGGAGCACCAGGCGGTTTGCTGGGTGTTATTATGGCTTTGCATGCTGGGGTTGGTAAGTTGTAGGAGCAATCTCTTTGGGTATCCTGCAGAGTTTTATGTGTTTGGTGAACACAAAGCATGACCAATGTCTCCAACAGATCTTCTTTAAAAACTTACTTTAAAAACATGTGGACACTGCTTACGAAGCATTCTTTAAAGCTCAGTATTTAGTTCATCTTTTTTACTTCCAATATTTTAAGTGTGTAGATCTGTTTCAGATTCAACTGGGATTGCTATTATTACATTCAAGTCATGGATATTGAGGTCAGAGATATCTGTGTTTACAACCTGGCTCAGCTGATTACCAACTGTGTGGAAAGTTTCTTAATCCTTGCCAGTCACATGCACCTGCCAATATAACAATATTTATTTTTGCATTGTTGTTACTATTAATAGAAACTTTCTATTAAATAGAAACAATGAAACTTTCTTTGCATAGTTGTCATTAGGGTTAAAATTTCATTTATGGAAGCACTTCTCACCATGACTGATTTGTGGGAATATTTCCACATACAGAAGCTATTTGTTTGATTCCAGAATCTTGATTAAAAGTGAAAGCAATGATTAAGCTGTGTCAAAGGGGAAAGTTTTTGTTCATGCTACCAAACCGCAGAAAGGAAGTGTCGAGGGAATTTCTGAGGACTCTGAACTTGGGGGTGAGATGATTTATTCTGAGTTTTCTGCCCCTTGGCTGTCGGTCACATTCCACGAGGGTGGAAGACTGTTTGCATGACAGTGAGCACAGCCACAGATACTGCGGTTTCTCACCTTCTAGCTTCATGGGTGAAGACAAAAATGGATCTACTCCACCAGTTCTAGTTTGAAAAACTCTCTAGAAGACCTCCAACGATGCTAGTCTTAGACCATGTTTGGTCACTGAAAGATGTCACGGTCCAGATCATACATCCAGCCCTGTGGCCAAGAAGCTGGAGGCTGTTACCAGAGTGAGGAACACGAGGAGGATAGCGGGTGAACTCGAGCAATCATCACTGTGCTCTTTTAATGAAACCTGATGATCATGCCGTTCTTCTTCCAATATCTCTTGTTTGTTCTATCAGAAACTTCTGGGGTTACACAGTTGGAGAAGAGGATATGCACTAGCGATGATAACACTATCAGAAGTTCCTCGATGTGAAAACAATGCTGAACTTAGGATGGTTTTTAGTTTGCTCAGCTACTTCCCCACTCAGAATTTTCTCATTCCTCTAAGTCCCTAAATCTTTAAAATGAGGATAATTGTCCTTAGATCACATCACACGATTATTACAAAGATAGAAAAACAAATATGATGGATTTTTAAAGGTATCTGGTGCTATATAACAAATCATTTTAATATTGTGTGACTTCAAATGATGTGACTGTGGTTCATGCTACCAAACCACAGAAAGGAAGTATTGAGGGAATTTCTGAGGACTCAGAAGCCGGGGATGAGATTATTTGTTTTGAGTTTGCTGCCCCTTGTCTGTTAGTCACGTTAGCTGTACCATATATGCAGCTATACCACACAAGCAACTTAAGTGCACACATTCAGGTATAGCAGACATGCAGCCATACCTGACATACAGCTGTACCACATATGCACTTGTGCCACACATGCAACTAAGTGCACACATGCAAGTACAGCAGACATGCAGCTATACCACACATGCAGCTATACCACACATGCGGCTGTACCACACATGCGGCTGTACCACACATGCGGCTGTACCACACATGCGGCTGTACCACACATGGCTGTACCACACATGCGGCTATACCACACATGGCTGTACCACACATGGGACAGAAATAATGTATTGTCTTTGACTTGTTCTATAGGCCAGGAATTTGATGGGGCATGGCCATGCATTTCTGGCTTCAGATCTCCCATGAAGATACAGGCAGACCCTGTGGTGCAAGGATGCTGTCATCTTGTAAGCTTCCTCACTCCCATTGCTAGGGCTTGGACTGGGGGACTGTCATATTGTGTGTATTTTACTGCAGTTAAAAAAATAAAAATGTATGTACTATTGTTTGAATGTTTGTTCCCTCCAAAACTCAGGGTGAAATCTGATTGCCGTTGTGATGGTATTAAGAGGTGGAAACTTTCAGAGGTGCTAAACCACGTGGGCCCTGTGGATGGGATTGGTGCAGCTGTAAAAGCATGACCTTGAGCCTTCTTACCATCTCTTACCCTTTGCCAGATGCTGGCAACTTGGTCTTGGACTTTCCAGGCTCCAGAATTGTGAGCCAATAGATTTCTGTTCATTATAAATTACCCAGTCTCAGGTATTTTGCTGTAATACCACAAAACAAACTGAAAGAATGCATTAGAAATTGTATTCATGCAGAACTGTTGATTAATGGAGTCATTTAGGAAAAGGAGATCATAGTGTAATGCTAAAAATAAGGAATCTGAAGACCTGAAGTCAGAGACCCTAAAATTTGACTTCCAGGCTTACTACTTGCTCTGTGAATTGAGAAAAAAAAGTAATATCTCCAAACAGTATTTCCTATTCTGTAACATGAAGATGCTGTTATCTAACTCTGAGAGAGAGAGAGAGAGAGGATTAAATTAGACAGTACACTCTAAAATGCTTAAAATAGCATTTCACACATATTAAGTACTCACTATATTCTGTATATTTTGGTCAGAAAATCATAGCAATATCTGTAAATGGGCATGACAGAACTTCTATGTTGCAGGTAATTTATTTAACAAAAACTAAGTCAAGAAGAAAAGTCTGTGACATTGGAATTTGTTCATTTAACAGTAAGAGCATTTTGAGCTTATTTTATTATATTTATTTCTCAAATGTGCTGATTTCTATTTTTAACATGATGCTTTGTCTATTTCCTTTTTGCTTCCTCAGCTTTGTAGCATGAGCAGACACAAATGCCTGAGGTGGCAACATCTATACTACACATGCAGCTGTATCACACATGCACCTTAACTGAACACATGCAGGTATATCAGACATGCAGCTGTACCACACATGCAGCCATACCACACATGCAGCTTAACTGCAAACATCCAGGTATACCAGACATGCAGCTGTACCACACATGCAGGCATACCATACATGCAGATTCCTTCACAGAAGGAAGTCAGAACACTTTAAGAAACATTATGCTGTATTTGTTAGAATGCTGGCCTTCTCTTTTCAAAACTGTCATTTTTTGTGTTATAAATACAATAGACCCATCCAATTAATTCCATACAGCTTCCTGAAGTGCATCTGGTTAAACATTTACTGTTAGACCTTCTTACCTCTAACTTCCTTTGTAATTTTTGTCATAAATATTTACTGTTGTCACCTGAAATTTACTAATAATTGTTTAAGGTGTTGGTGATGTCCTATTTTATAGTTTTGATATTTTAATTTTTAGCCAAATACAGAGAGCACTACATTTTCTCCAAAAGAAAAATAATACTGATTTAGCAAACATGAAACCCCTTCTAACACTGTAATGCTATTCTTGATTTTCTTCTATATTTTTATTACCAAAAAAGAGTAAAATGTAATTGTGGAATATTTTATATCACCAAACCATCAGACATTATTGAATGGAAGATCTCTTAAAAAATAAAAACATGCTATTTTCAAAATAATGAATATATGAGGAATAATGAGGAAAATCTTTTCTGAGTCAAATAGTCTTCATGTGATGCTATGAAAGGAAGTGCTGGTTTGTTAATCATGTCGGAACACAATAGGAGAAAGGTGGGGAACTTCACTTTTTAAATTTTTAATCCTGGAATCTATTTTAACCTAGAATATTTTGATTACATAAAGTGCCAAGCTATAATTACAATAGTACTCTTAGTTAAATATATCTTTTAAATCCTCAAAATATCTCTAAAAGTTTTTTAGGGGTCTCAAAGATTAATTGTGGGAGAATTACATAGCATGTGGGGTCTTTATTAAGAAAGATTTATTGTTTATATCCTGTCTCTGGGAGCACTGTATCTTTTAACTAAACAATATTCCTTGATTTTGCTGAAATTAGACCTTCTAAATATAGTGATCATTCTTTATAAACCTAAATTCCAGTTTGTCTTCGGATCCTAAGCTTGCAACTCATTATTTAATACTGAGCTTCTTAATGCTACATTTGAAATAAGCAAGAGATTCTCCTGTAGATAAATGATATCTCCCCCACAGAAAATTACCTCATCACATGGAGTACAATGTCTCTTAAGGCCGTGGAGTGAGGAAGGAGGGTAGGTAAAGAGGGTGATAGGAGATTTTACTTTTAACTATTGTGCAACAATTTTAAAATTATATTTTCCAATACCGTAAAAGAATTTTTATCTAAGCTTCAGAAGCGTATTATAACACTTTGTATTTCAATAAAAGGCAAACATTTATATGGTGATTTCTGAAATGTAATAGGAAACGAATTTCCTTAACGTGGCATTTTGACATAAGGGAACTTGCAAAAATATAAAGCAAGGCCGTCTAGCAAATATTAATTTTAGATCCTACTTTACCTTCTCTGAGCACTCTTGATGGATATGATCAGTTGAAGGCTGTGTCAGCCACACTTGGTGATTTGCATCTAGTGTGACACTTTCATGTTTTATTCATCTGCTTCAAATTGAATTATTTTTGCTAAAATTATTTTGCTGCTCTGTGTTTTTCTAGTGTTCTGAGATACAGTAGATACAGTTCCACAGACCTCTGAAAATAATGGATAAAATAGCGTGTTACATAGAGTTCATTATAAGCAATAAGTGGTAAATAAATACTTTCAAAACAGATAAATGAAACGCTCTTACCTCAGCAAAGACTGCCAAGGAGTAGATTTTTGTATAAATGTCATATGACTTTGAGCCTTTATGGTTTAGTTTGTGCATATATAATAGTGTGTTTGTGGAGTTTAGAGATCAACTTGTCCAACACTCATTCCACAAATGTGGTGAGTGAGTTGGGTGCTGCATGACAAGAGAAGTGGATTTCAAAACAACATTATGCCATGTGCAACTCTAGGCATTGAATCAAAAGAAGTGGGAGACTGAGAATTAGACAGACTCAATTCAATCAATTTAGACAATTCAGAGCACCTTAACATCCACTCTCAACGATTATCCCTTGCTAGTGGAAGACAGCTCTCTTTCTCCGTCTAATGAAGCCTCGCATAGTACTCGGAGGCCCCATCATGAGACCGTATATACCTCACCCGGGGTAATTATCATAAAAAGAGTAACAATTCTCTTTTTGCAATATATTTTTCTTCTCTCTTTTGCTCCCACATTTGTAAATACTGTCAGATCTCAGCATGACCCTAGAACATATACACAACTTCTGACCCAGAAAGGAAGAAAGCTAACACCAAAACTCTTCCGCTCTCTCTCCCTCTGTCATAAAATATAAGATACCAATACCAACATTTCCTTGTATGTAAAATAGACACACAGACACACACACACAGACACACACACACACACAGACACACAGACACAGACACACACACACACACACACA
>NC_037681.1:25103649-25253141 GCF_003255815.1 Theropithecus gelada | reverse complement strand
AAAAAAAAAAAAAAAAAAAAAAAAAAAAAAAAAAAAAAAAAAAAAAAGCAAAGATAGATAGCTCAGTTTCTTGAATCCAAATTGGAGCATTTTATCTTAGACATTTTGCTAGTTTACTTACTACTGTAAAGATAATCCCTGCTACCTCAGGACAGGGGATAATGAAGTTTTCTTCTTCTTTTTTTTTTTTTTTTTGAGACGGAGTCTCACTGTGTCTCCCAGGCTGGAGTGAGTGGCGCGATCTCGGCTCACTGCAAGCTCCGCTCCCCGGGTTCACGCCATTCTCCCGCCTCAGCCTCCCAAGTAGCTGGGACTACAGGCGCCCGCTACCGCGCCCGGCTAGTTTTTTGTATTTTTAGTAGAGACGGGGTTTCACCATGTTAGCCAGGATAGTCTCGATCTCCTGACCTTGTGATCCACCCGCCTCGGCCTCCCAAAGTGCTGGGATTACAGGCTTGAGCCACCGCGCCCGGCCTGAAGTTTTCTTCTTGTATGACTGATAAACATCAACAATTTTATAATGATACTTTGTGATGACTATAATATTTATGATAATTCAGATCTATCATTTTACATGTTTTCTTTTTATTTTATTTAACGTTAGTAAACATTTGTGATGTAAGTGGAAAAAAAATTAAGTGTCTATGAAAAATAACCATGCCTTCAAATTATGTAAAAATATTGAGAACATTTCGGATTTCCTAGGTGATTTTAGCACAGATAGATTCAACACTAAACCCACATTAAGATAAAATGGACAGAATTATTTTCAAGACATAATTATGTTTTTTATTGCAAGCATAATTATTTTTAATTGTAATCAAATTTGTGGGAATGCATAAAAATGCAAGAGTACATGACCAGACCCTTATAATACTTAGAAGATGGCAATTTCTGTGTAACAAACCATACTTATTGTGCTCTTGAAACTGCTTCCTTGTAGATGAAAAGTAGATCCAAGAGATTTTAGTAGGTATATTCTAGGTTCAGCTCATTATTTGGGGAATATATGAGATTTTCTTGAACACTTCAGGTCATTTTAACCTGAAAATATGCCACTGTGAACTGTAGAGAATCCCACAAAAGGATTTCAGACCAAGCAGGTGGCATGATAACATGATTAAATCATTGATCTAGCTGAATGACTGCAGGCCATTAAGAAAGAAACTCCTATTGAACAAAACTAGCAAAATTATTTCATTACTGATTAAAGATATAAGCAAGTGACATGGGTTACAACTTTAGCCTTGGGCTTCTTAATTTCTTTTTCTTGTAATTGGGAGGGTTCTATTACAGATCTTTATTTTAAATGATTTTTTAGTTAAAAGCAAAAAAAAAAAAAAAGAAAAAGTCCCCCAGCTTTTATACCACACTATGTACATGTATAAACATGCATATATATATATAAGCATGCATGTATATATATAAGCATGTATAGAGAGACAGAGAACATACATATAAAACATAAATCAAAGAGAGCTTTGAATGAAATACAATAAAATAAAAACAGCAGTTTTCTTTAGAGTGAGATTATGCGTGATTTTCTTATTCTCTTTATATGTTTTATTGTCCTTTTACTTGACTTAGTGAAGATATGTTGCTTTTATTGTTTGAAAATATGTAAATCTTATCATTATGCTTTTTGCTACGAACGCATTCAGATTTTCCTTAGGTGCAGGAATTCTTCAGTGCTGACCACTCATAAAACAGCATAACTGACGTAACCCTTTTCTTGCTGTTGACATATGTCACATCATATTCGTGGTTAAAAATGCATCATTTCTTGGAATTCAATGTTTAGGTACATAATATTTTCTGATAATTGATAATTCTGTATCTTGCTTAAATTTCTAGTAAATATCCATTTTCCCCTTTCTACTTTATTACACTTAAGTAAAATGTGCAGCACCTAATAGGCATGTGACAATTTACCCTGCATTATACTAAATAATGTTTTTCTCATTGTTTAATTGTATGGGCTTTGGAAACATGTTTATTAGTAATAACCTCTTTCTGAAATGTAGAGTAAGTGGTTTGTATGGGAATTATCTAAAAGCAGAGAGACCAGTTAGAATATAGTTAACCTTTTTTTTTTTTTTTTTTTAAGCTTGGTCGTGACACATCTATTTCTCTTGAGATGATGGGGAACCCATGTATCACTGGGTATTTTTTCTGTCTTTGACTTGTTTCCCTGGATGTACTGCCACCTCCTTGGGAGAAAGGATGATAGTCCCTGCTCCTGGAGTTTCTGTCCCCAGTACAGGGCCCACTGTTTTTCTCCTTCTCCTAAAAGAAGCTCAAGAATGCTCTCATACGTATCTCTCAGTCTAGTATAATCCATTCTGGAACTGAAACGTTTGACTAATTATTTTATTTTTGTACTTGGATTCTGGGGGAGATCCCTTGTGTGGCCAGCTGAGACTGTCCTCCATAGAAAGGAAACTGGCCCTTGTCTGGGGTCTGAGAACTTCGCCGGTGACCAGCTGCCCAAGCTCTTATAACATCTGCCCTGAATAAGAGTGGCTCACTGAGCCTGACCAGTGCACACAGCATGGTCTGTGCTGAGCTTTCTTTCTGGAGGTCCTCAGCGTGAGTACCAGCTAGACAGTGGAAGCCTATGTGACTGGCCCCCAGTGAAGATGCTGGGTGCTGAGTCTTCCTTGCGCTTCTCTGGAAGACAGCACTCCCATAGGTCGTCAGGACACACTGCTGCTAACCTCACCAGGAGAGAATGCTTGGAAACTTGCATCTAATTTTCTTCCAAATTCTTTCCTCCTCTGATTTTGTGTTTTATCCTTTAACTGTAAGAAATGTTAGCTATGAATACAACTATATGCTGAGTTCTGGGAGTCATTCTGGGAGTGTTGAATCTTGGGGATCCCTGAAATTCCCCTGACATAGGAATGTAGGCCCAGGGTTATAAAGGATGTCTTAAGTGACTTATAACATACTTTGTCTACACAGAAGTGTCTATGAAAGAGCACTTGTGGGGAATGGGTTAATGGGGAATGGGGAGTGTTTAGAAGAAACCCAGCACTGAAAATGGACCACTGATCACCCTTCCCCCAAAGTCAGTGTATTTTCCCGTCTCCTCTCCCCAAATCCATAAGTGCAGAACAGCCTTTCACATGTAGCCTGTCATTTATATTTCTTACCCTCTAAAGCCTTGTAGGTTTTTAATATGATGAATATGAGGAATATGTGTAATGTACGTGGGTTAGGAAGCATAATACAATGAAAGCTAGGAATCCACCGTTTCACGCAAGATGTCTACATTATCCCTCTACTGAATCTATTGGAGCACTCCTTTCTCACCCTATTGATTCTCTAGCCTCCTCCTCCAAGGTAAAAATTATTTGAAACTTTGTGTCTATTATGCACTCGCTTTTTTTTTTTTTTTTTTTTGAAACAGAGTTTCCCTCTGTCATCCAGGCTGGAGTGCAGTAGTGAGATCTCAGCTCACTGCAACCTCTGCCTCCTAGGTTCAAGAGATTCTCCTGCCTTCGCCTCCTGAGTAGCTGGGACTATAGGTGCCCAGCACCACTCCCAGCTAATTTTTGTGTTTTTAGTAGAGATGGGATTTCACCACATTGGCCAGACTGGTCTTGAACTCCTGATCTCAGATGATATGCCCGCCTCAGCCTCCCAAAGTGCTAGGATCCCAGCCTTCCTTTGCTTTCAAAAATATATTCGATAACATATGATATATCTTTATGGCTTAATTTTAATTTTTTTAACATAAACAAAATGATATCCTACCATACATAATTATATAGAACTTGTTATTTTCACTGACTAGTTTGTTTTTAATCACCGTGGATGCTATTACATGTAACTGTAGTGACTCATTTTCATTGCTGTATGATACATCTTTTTGTATTTATATTTCCGTTCTCCCATCATGAACATTTAGGTTCCAATTTTTATTACTAAGAAAAATGCTATTATGAACAAGTTTGTAAATATGTCTCTAGTTGCACATTTGTGAAATTTTCCCTAGGGTACATACCTGGGAAAATACTTGCTGGGTCAGATTTCCAGTAAATGCTAGTTTACATCAAATTGTGTCAAATCATTTCCTCAAATTTATTGGAGAAATTTTTGCAATGACGTCATTTAAGAGCTTATCCTCTCTACCACTTGGTATTATCAGACTTCTTAATTTATTTTCAATTTAGCCTCTATAGAGTGGCAGATTATTGTGGATAAAATGTGAATTGTTTTCTGAGAATTAGGTTAGTGTGTGTGTCATCAGTGTTTCCTATTCTGTGAAATCATTGTTTCTGTCATTTGTCCAGTTTCCATTGGGCTATTTGTTGCTGTTCATTCAGGGATCTTTTGTTGTTAACATGTATCGTTATATCTTCTTCCAGTGTGCCAGTTATGGTTTGTTTTGTTTTGTTTTGTTTTTGTCTTTTGCTTTTTTTGGGGACAGGGTCTCACTCTGTAGCCCAAACTAAAGTGCAGTAATGAGATTTCGGCTCACTACAGCTTCTACCTCCCAGTCTCAAGCTATTTTCCGGTTTCAGCCTCCCAAGTAGCTGGAAGTACAGGCCCACATCACCACACCTGGCTAATTTTTGTAATTTTTTTGTAGAGACAGGGTTTCTCCATGTTGCCCAGGCTGGTCTCAAACTGCAGGGCTCAAGTGATCCACGTGCCTTGGCCTCCCAAAGTGCTGGGATTACAGCTGCAAGTCACCATGCCAAGCCTTATGTTTGTATTTTTTATGGTGTCTTGAATAGCAAGTTTATCCAGTGGATCTTTGGTTGACTTCTTGTAAGAATTGTAGTTTTTGTGATATACTGGTCATAACAGTGTTTCCTAATATGTTTCCCCAAATCTCTTATAACAGCTTTCTCGAGGTGTGATTTCTGTAAAAGAAACTAAGCATATTTCAAATGCACAATCTGACAAGTTTCAACTTATATGCGAATACATGAAACCATCACCAAAATCAATAGAGCAGATTCCTCACCCCAATGCTTAGTGATACTTTCTATTCTCTTCCTCCTGTTCCTCCTCCCACCTTTTTATCTGTAACCAAGGATCTGCAGTGTGTCGCTGTAGATTAGCTTGCATCCAGTAAAACTTTATATAAATGTAATAATAAAGTTAACACATTTTTGGCCATTTTCATTCTTCATAGTTGTTGGAGATTCATTTATCTTGTTTCACATACCTACTGTTCATTCATTGTTACTGCTGAGTAATATTTTATTGGGTGGGTATTTAAAAACATGTTTGTTAGTTCAACTTTTGGTGGTTATGTTAGTTTCAGTTTTTACCTCTTTCAAATAAATCTGCTTTGAACATTCATGTACCACACTTGTATGATCATGCACTTTAATTTCCATTGGGTAGCTGTCTTAGCATAGAACGGCTGGATCATATGCAGGTGGATGTTGAACACTTTAGAAAACAGCAAAACTGATTTCCAAATTTGTTGAGCTATTTTACATTTTCACCAGCTAGTGTGTGAGAGTTCTAATGTGTTCATATCCTTGCCAACACTTTTTATGGTGAATCTTTTTAAATTATTTAAATTTAGCATATTAACTATTGTGTTCTAATAAATTGTTATTACTTATAAGTTAACATTTTACTTTTCTGTTTTATTTCATTAATGATCCATTATGTTGAACAGCTTTTCAATTGCTAATTTTCCGTTCTTAGATTTTTTTGTGTGTGAAGTATCTGTTTAAATAATATTTTGCCCATTTTTAAAAAGTTGAGTTAACTGAGTTGTCACAGTTCTTAAGACAACATAGATACTGGTTTTTTGTTTGATATATAACTTGCAATGATTTGTCTCTCCCAATATTTGGCTTGTGTTCTCATTCTTTTGAGTGTGTTTCAAAGAGCAAAATTTGTTTCTCTTGTTTTACTTTCGAAAAGTGTAATTGTTTAATTCGTTCTTTATGGATTGTGTTTTTGATTTGAAATCTAAGAAATATTTGCCCAACCTAAGGTCAAAACAATTTTCTCCTATGCTTTCTTCTTATTATTTTTTGCTGTTGTTTGTAGGTTTTTAAATTTATAGGATTTTAAAATACGTTTTTAAAAAAAATACGTTTTATATGATATTCTAAGTTTTAAATTTAAATATATCATCTTTTTTGTTTGTATTTTTAGTAGATATGGGGTTTCACCACATTGGCCAGGCTAGTCTCAAGCTCCTGACCTCAAGTGATCTACCCACCTCTGCCTCTAAAAGGGTTGGGATTACAAGCATGAGCCACCATGCCCGGCCAATATATCGTCAATTTTAAGTTTACTTTTTATAAGGTGCAAGTTATGGTTCGAAGGCCTCCTTTTGTTTTGCTTTGTTTTATTGTATACATATCCCCAGTCATAACAGGAACACTGACGAAAAAGTCTACAATTTCTCCGTTAAATTACCTTTGCACATTTTTGGCAATTTCAGTTGGCCATACATGGGTAGGTCTGTTTCTGGACTCTTCTATTCCATTGATCTACATGCCATTTACATTTAACACCACAGTGTCTTGAAATCAGATACTGTTTGTCCTCCATCTGTTCTTTTTTGAAAGATGTTTTGGAAGTTTTGGTCCTTTGAACTTCCATATGAATTTTCAAAACAAGTATTCAGTTTCTGAAAAAAGTCATGCTGAGATTTTAATTGCAGTGCTTTGAATAATAAGTCAATTTGGGGGAAATGTGCACATTAACAATATTGAGTCTTCTGACCTAAAACAAGGGGTGTGTGTGTGTGTGTGTGTGTGTGATGTATTTAACTTTTTAATTTAATTATTTCAGCAATGTTTTATAGTTTTCTCTTACCTTTTTAGTACTTTTAGACCTGCAATGATGTCACTCTCTTCATTCCTGATATTAGTAATTTATTATGTTTTTTGTTTTTATGATTCTGAAATGTTTATCAGTTTTATTGATTTCTCAGAGAATCAAATTTTGACATTGATTTCTGCTTTTTAGTTTTTTTTCCTTTACTTCTTTGCCTGGCTTAAGGCGGATACTGGGATCAGAATCATTGATTTAGGAATTTCACCTTTTCTAATACAGTTATCAGTGCTTAAGTTCCTCGTAATTGCTAGTCTAGCTACACAGCAAAAATTGTGATGGTTTCTATTTTCCTTTTCATTCAGTTCAAAATCCTTTCTAATTCTTTTAAAATTCATTCTCAAATACATGTAATAATTAAGGAATTATTTTTCAGTTTTAAAATACTTGAACAGTTTGTATGCATATCTAGTATATCTAGCTAATTCTACTGTGGTCTAAGAACACTTTTTTTACAATGTGAATTTTCTTTTTTTTTTTTGAGACGGAGTCTCGCTGTGTGGCCCAGGCTGGAGTGCAGTGGCGCCATATGGGCTCACTGCAAGCTCCGCCTCCCGGGTTCCTGCCATTCTCCTGCCTCAGCCTCCCGAGTAGCTGGGACTACAGGCACCGGCCACCTCGCCCGGCTAGTTTTTTGTATTTTTTAGTAGAGACGGGGTTTCAGTATGTTAGCCAGGATGGTCTCGATCTCCTGACCTCGTGATCCCCCCATCTCAGCCTCCCAAAGTGCTGGGATTACAGGCGTGAGCCACCGCGCCCGGCCGTATTTTTGCATTTCTGTAATTATTCTTAAACTCTGGGATGTGTTTAGGTTGCTGGGGAACCATTTGATTCTTTTGGGCCTTTCAACTAGTCCCAGCCAACAAAGCTGGGACTAGAGAAGCATTTAGTCTGTTTTAGGCCTTGACTGGGGTAAAACCCTTCCGTGCTGCTCTGTCTGCTGTTTCGTCCATGACGCAGTTCGTTCCTCTGACTGGTGGGAACAGGCACTATTCCCAGCTTCACATGAACTACAGGCACTGACTACTTTAATGCTTTCAGGGAGATGTTTCTTCAGATATTTCCCTCATACTCATGTGCTGACCAGTGGTCTGGTGAACACTAAAGGGAGACCCTCCACAGTTCTGCAGAATTCTGCCTGTGCCGCTTGCTCCTTTCCGAGGCTCTGTCCTGTGAGCTGCCATAGCCTTGTCCATCCCGGACTGTCTCCTCAGCTGTTTAGCTCTGGCTCCTCAACCTCTGCCAGGGTTCCCCTCCTCTCCCACAACCGAGACATCCTTCTAGGTAACAAGCTGTGGGAATCAGAGGACTCACTATGCATCTTTCATGTTTTTCGAGAGTCACATTGCTTCGGTGTCTCATGTGCAGTGTCTTCAGAATCAGTTTCGTGTATATTGTCCCATTACTTTTTAGTTGTTCCAAGTGGGAGAGCAAATCCGGTCTCTGTTATTCCATTTTACCATAAGCTGAAGCTGTATCAAATTTATGTTTACATAATATTATTATAGGTAAATGTTGACAAACTTTTTTTCTTTTATTCCAATTTCTATATATTTGTTAATTTGTATTGTCTAACTGTGCCAGCTAAGTCATTGATTTTTGTCTTGATTTTTCAATGCATATTTTATTTTCTTCCTTTTTCAGTCAATGGAGTTTTTAATCAATTATTGCATTTTTCCTTTACCTGATAAAATATAAAGCATCTACTTCCACTTATTTTGTCACTTTTTAAATTTTAACATACACAGTTAACCCACTCTAAAGTTTATGTCTTAAGCTCCATCCTAAATAATGAAAATATTTTAGAATCTATTATGCTGATTTGTCCTTGCACCAACCCTAAGTCTCTGCATGCTTTTATTTTCATAGCATTGTTGCTGGTATGGTGTGTTGGTAGTACATTTTATTAATTTACTTATAACAAAATGCGTATTTTATTATAAGTAAATTCACCCATAAAATGATTTTCTGAATATATAATTGAGAACTGACAATCCTTTTGATCTCATCATTCTGAGTACATATTGTCCATTGCCTTCTAACTTCCATTATTCAATTGAGAAGAGTAATGCAAATTTTTTCCTATTATTATTATTATTATCGGAGACAGAGTCTTGCTCTGTCACCCAGGCTGGAGTGCAGAAGCGTGATCTTGGCTCACTGCAACCTGCGCCTCCCAGGTTCAAGCAATTCTCCTGCCTCAGCCTCTCAAGTAGCTGGGATTATAGGCGTGTGCCCCCACGCCTAGCTAATTTTTGTATTTTTAGTAAAGACGGGGTTTCACCATGTTGGCCAGGCTGGTCTTGAACTCCTGACCTCAGGTGATCAGCCCGCCTCAGCCTCCCAAAGTGCTGAGATTACAAGTGTGAGCCACCGCGCCCGGCCTCCAATTATTTTTAAGTAATCTCCCTTTTCTCTACTTGAAACCTCTTTTTGACTTTGCAGTTCATTGGTTTCTTCATCCAAACATAGTTTTCTTTTTATTTATTCTGTTTGGTACATGTTATGCTTTCCCTCTAACTTTGGGTCTTACTTTGGATTTATCCATTTCACTAGTCGTGAAGACTTGCTTTTTATTATCTGGTCAAGTATCCTCTTCCTCTATTCTTTGTAGTCTCTTCCTCTGGAATCCTATTAGATGCTCGGTAGAATTACTCCTAATATTCTCCTTACCTCTTGAATTCTTCATATTTTCTGGCTTGTGTCTCTGGACTGCATTCTAGGTAATTTTTGCAGATCTATTAGTGAATCCATCATTTCTCTTTAATCAGCTGTTTAATAATTAATTGAATTATTATGTCCCAAATATGTATATATGCATGTATGGGTATGTATACAAATATATAGTACAGACACACACACACATATATATATACATATAAACATTTTATATGGTTATTTTTCAAAGCTCTCTCATGATTTTGAATAGTTTCTTATGGCTTTCTCAGTTTATTAATTTTTAAAAGCCATGAATATATTTGATATGCACAATGCTAAGTATTGTTTATCTTATAATTTCAATATCAGGGAGTCTAAATGTAATGTTTGCTTTTCTATCTGACTCTCATGCATGATGACAATTTTGCATGTTTGCCAACTTTTAATTGTGGTCTCTCACATTTCATTGATTTTAATTTATGGAAAACTATAATCCCTAATCTGAAGATTTCTTCTTCAGAGAAGACTTAGGTTTGCTTCTATTGTGAGTTGTGGGATCCTTGGTATGGAGCCACTTCAGTTGAAACTCTGGGGAATGTGGGTGCCCTTGAAATAAAAGAGATAATCAGAAAGAGTATGAGCTGCACGGGTTAGAGGGACAGGCTTTGTTTTGAGAGTGGGAAGAGACTGATAAGTAGTTCAAAAAGTACAAAAAACAGAGAAAGACTTAAAAATTGTGTCAGTAGAAAAAACAAAAGACTGAAGCCCTATGAGTATATGAGATCATGAAAAAATTAGAATATTGTGTGTAATCTTACAACCTCTCTGGAGGTAAGTATTCAAATAAGACTATTCCATGGAAAGCAATAGACAGAAGTAAACATTATAAAACTATATTTTCCTCAGTGTAAGTTCAGATACAAAATGGCAGACGGAGAGAGGTGAATTTGGCTTAAAGCTTCAGCTCTGTAACAGAATAACCATCTGTAGGAAGATGGTTGGGACTTTTCCTCAGAAATAGAATCCTACTTTTATCTGGAGTGACTATGGCAAAGCAACAGCAAAAGATTACATTTCTCTGTCTCCTTGGCAGATATATATAGTGGTCAACTATATGTGGTCAGAAATAGTCATTAGTGTAAGTTCCAGAAAATACCCTTTAAAGTAGGCTGACTCATCTAGGAAGTGAATGCTCTTTTGCTTCCTGTCTTCCCCTTTTCCTGGCCAGAAACTCAGATCAATGGCTAGACCTACAGAGGCCATCTCTCAACTTCTTAAAGATAGAAACAAATGATGTCAGCAGAAAAATGAAGACATCTGTGTTTCTGGTAACTTCCCGGGGCCACCAAACAGGGCTTGATTGTCTACTTCAGAATAACAGCTGAATGCATCTCTGCTTGGCACACTACTTTATCAAAACAGTTATGACTTCCTTAAAATGAAAATAATATCCACCTCACAGAGATGGAGTGAGATATGAGATCACATACATGAAAGAGAGTTTAGGATTATAAAATGCTAGATTAATTGCTATGTATAAAAGTTAACAAGCCAGGAGATCTTTCTCTGTTGCTTACTTCCCAAATGCACAGGGATTCGTTCATGTGCATAGTAACTTTCCAAAATCACCACTCAGTCCAAAATACGTGTGGGAAATTCTAGTCCTTATTTGTTAGTGATGGTGGTGGAGTTTTGTTTCCCATTTTGGTGCCGCATGTCTACTTCTTGAAGAAAAAGAAGAAGGAAAATGAATGTAAAGGGTCCTACTGTGTAAAGTCAGCAGGATGTCTGCTCCTGATCTTGATGTTTTCTTCCCTCCATTGTTTTATTGAGAAAGTTACAGTCGGTGACGCATGACATCCTTTCACTTTCTGCAGTCTTCTCAGTGACAGCTCATGTGCCTTTCTGAGTCTTGGGACCCGGAACCATAACCCTCTCCTTCCCTGCCATAGACTGAACCTCCAGGATACAACTGTTAACCAAAAATATTAAGTACAAAGCCGCTGTTTTTGACATAAATCAGTAGTTTCTGAATCCTTAGAAATGAAACAAATTAATCAATGCTGTAAGAGCTTTACCAGCTCGTGTTTGCACGTCAGCAGTCGCACAGCCTTATGGAAATGGGGGTGCACCAGTTGGTGCTGATTGGCAGGGAGCTCTCCTTGTACAATCCAAGGATCCAGCTTTCTGGGTAAGGCCACCAGCAAGTGTAGACAAATTTGTAGAGACTCTGAGAGTCAGAGTAATCACACATGTGGCATCGCTTGAAAGGAATGCACAGAATTCCCTGAAAATACTCAAGAATCAGCAGCACAGGTTTTACTGAAGGCACCCTAGGGAAATCTACTTGATCACCAGTATTAAGGCAAGCTTCAATGGTAGAGTGAGGGTTAGAGTGTAATTAGGCTTGTGTAAGAGTTTCTATCATTTCATTCAATTATAACTTTTAAGATGGGGATGATCTTGGTTTGAAATTTTTTTACAATAATAAAGTTCTGACAAGAAATGTTTCTTAGGGCTAAATGTAGGAAAGGCTCTTGAGACTAAAAGATAGATATACAGTATTTGCATTGAATGTTCCAGCTACTAAAAAAAATAAAGACACCGGAAAATGATTTTTTCAAGAAAAAATTTTCAATTATTTTAAATAAACGTTTATTACCTCTGCATTTTCTGGAAGGTAAATTGAATTAGAAATGGTCCTTGCCCTCTAGAAGGGCAGGTAAAGTCCCAGTTATGGACTATAGCTAAAATAAAAGTGAGAGTGAGGAACACTCTCTTGTTGGTTTGGTGTGCAATGGTGAGGAAAGTTTTGAGCAAGCAAATGTTGTGAGCAATGTGAAGGAGATGGGAAGTGAAACAGGTTGACACACAGCATGCTTGTGAGGACTTTGGCTTGCCAAGACTGTGAGCCTTGAGACCATGATGGAGTCACAGGAGAAAAGAGAGAGAGGGAGGAAGACACAGGCAGGTGACTCTCCATAACTCCCATTGGACCTGAAGTCATTCTTTTAAATTTCATAAAATTGGGATCTTCTTATAGTTGTGGGTGAAAATAACAAAAATGATTAGTCATGTCAAGTATACTCTGTGGACCTCTCATGGTTCCTAAGATTCTTTCAAGGGCGCTGTGGGTTCAAAACCATTTGCATAATAACACTAACACATTATTTGCCTTTTTAAACTTTGTTGGTGCTTTTACTGTAGATACAAAAGCAACAGTGGGTGAAACTGCTGGCACCTTACCATGAATCAAGGCAGTAGCACCAGTTCATACAAGTAATCCCTGTATTCTTCATTACTTCACATGCAGAGGGAAAAAATGTAGATTCTCTTGGGAATATCTTTGTAAAAATATTAAATATCATTAATTGTATGAAATCTCAAGCCTTGAGTACAAGTCTTACATCCTGTGAGACAAAATGAGAAGCACTGCACTTCTGCCATATACGGGGGCACAATGGTTACCTCCAGGAACAGCTTCTGTGACTGTTCGAGCTGTGTGCTGAACTAGACAATTTTCATGCAACACCGTTTTTTACTTAGAAGAGCTAATAGACAAACTATGGTTAGCCAGGCTGAGATATGCAAAATATTTGGCAGATACTGTCTCAACAATGAGTAAAGGATTACTGATGCTTCAAGGAATACAAGTGAAATATTGGTTGCCTATGATAAAAATAAAACTTGCAAGAAAAATTTAGTATTTTGGGAAATTTGTATTTGCCACTATAACTCATAGTTTCTCAGTACTTAAAGACTTTTTAAATGAACTCAGTGGTGATAGTAATGTATGTGATTTCTAAATGTTATATAATGAAATGTATCAACATTTGCAAGATCTACATAAATGAATATTTTCCAATGACCAATAGCTGATGTTACAAGTGATCACTGCATGATAGGTAAGTTATCTGTTCAAACTCAAAATTAAGCGGAGATACTATAAGGTAGCATAGTATAAAATCTTAATTTATACGGCTTCAGATTTCACACTGCAAGTGACATTTAAAAAACTACCACTTCTTGAAGTTTGGTTTGTATTTAAGTAGAATATTCACAAACATCTGAAAGCCTGTTTAAAAATCCCTCCCTTTTCCAAGTACATAATTGTGTAAAACTGGATTTTCTATATATACTTTACACAAATCAACATGTGAAAATGGATTGAATCAACAAGCATACATGATAATCCAGCTATCATTTATGAAGCCAGATGTTAAAGAGATTTGCTAAGATGAAAAATGTCAGTCTTTTCAGTAATTTTTCTTTTGAAAAATACAGGTTTTTATCCCTCCAAATGCTATGTTTGTATATAATAGAAATATTGTTACTTTGACATGAATTAATAAATAAATAATTTAAAATTTTTACTTTTAACTTCTATCTGATATGGTTTGGCTCTGTGTCCCCACCCAAATCTCATCTTGAAATATAATCCCCGTGTTGAGAAAGGAACCTGGTGGGAGGTGATTGCATCAAGGAGGCAGCTTCCCCCTTTCTGTTCTCATGATAGTGAGTTCTCACAAGATCTGATGTGAGGTATCTCCCTCCTCACTCTCTCTCTTTCCTGCCACCGTGTAAGATGTGCCTTGATTCCCCTTTGCCCAGTCTCAGGTGGTTCTTTATAACAGTGTGAAAATGAATTAACACAAAAAATTAGTACTAAGATAAGTGGGGCATTGCTATAAAGATACCTGGAAATGTGGAATTGACTTTAGAACTGGGTAATGAGCAGAGGTTGGAACAGTTTAGAGGACTCAGAAGAAACTAGAAAGATATAGGAAAGTTTGGAACTTCCTAGAGACTTGTTGAATTATTGTGACCAAAATGCTGCTAGTGATAATGGACAATGAAGCCCAGGCTGAGCTGTTCTCAGCTGGAGATGAGGAAGTTTTGGGAAGTAGAACAAAGGTCACTCTTGCTGTGCTTTAGCAAAAACACTGGTGACATTTTGCCCCTGCCCTAGAGATTTGTACAACTTTGAACTTGAGAGAGATGATTTAGCATATCTAGCAAAAGAAATTTCTATGCAGCAAAGCATTCAAAATGTGACCTAGCTTTTACTGAAAGCATACAGTCATGTGAATTCACCAAGAAATGATTTGAAATTGGAACTTACATTTAAAAGAGAAGCAAAGCATAAAAATTTGGAAAATTTGCAGCCTGACAATGAGGTAGAGAAGAAAACCCCATTTTCTCAGGGAGAAATTCAAGCCAGCTACACAAATTTTTATAAGTAAGAAGGAGCTGAAAGTTAATATCAAAGACAATGGGGAAAATGTCTCCAGGGCATTTCAGAGACCTTCACAGCAGCCCCTCCCATCACAAGTCCAGAGGCCTAGGAGGGAAAAGTGGTTCCCTGGGCCAGCTCTTCTGCTCTGTGCAGCCTTGGGACGTGGTTACCTGTGTCCCAGCTGCTTCAGCTTTAGCCCCAGCCATGGCTAAAATGGGCCAAGGTACTGCTCTGGCCATTGCTTCAGAGGATACAAACCCCAAGCCTTGGCAGCTTGCCTGTGTTGTTGGGCCTGGCTCCACCTAGATTTCAGAGGATATATAGAAATACCTGGCTGTCTAGGCAGAAGTCTCTGATTGGGGCAGAGCCCTCTTGGAGAACCTCTGCTATGGCAGTGAGAAGGGGAAATGTGAGGTCAGAGCCCCCAAACAGAGTCCCCACTGGGGCACTGCCTAGGGGAGCTCTGAGAAGAGGGCCACCATCCTCCAGAGCCCAGAATGGTAGATCCACTGACAGCTTGCACGGTGTGCCAGGGCAAGCTGCAGACACTCAACACCAGCCATGAAGATATCCTAGAAGGAGGCTGCACACTGCAAAGCCACAGGGGCAGAGCTGCTCAAGGCTGTGGGAGCTCACCTCTTGCATAGGTGTGACCTAGATATGAGACATGGAGTCAAAGGAGATCATTTCGGAGCTTTAAGGTTTAATGAGTGCTCTATTGGATTTTGGACTTGCATGGGGCATGTAGCCCCTTCGTTTTGCCTAATTTCTCCCATTTGGAATGGGAATATTTACCCAATGCCTGTATCCCCATTGTATCTTGGAAGTAGCTAACTTGCTTCTGATTTCATAGGCTCATTGGCAGAAGAGATTTGCCTTGTCTCCAATGAGACTTTTAAATTGGACTTTTGAGTTAATGCTGGAATGAGTTTAGACTTTGGGGAACTGTTGGGAAGGCATGATTGCATTTTGAAATGTGAGAAGAACATGAGATTTCAGAGGGTCCAGGGACAGAATAATATGACTTGGTCCTGTGTCCCCACCCAAATCTCATCTCAAATTATAGTTCCCATACTCCCCAAGTGTCAAGGGAGGGACCTGGTGGGAGGTGCTTGAATCATGGGGGCATTTCCCCCATGCTGTTGTTGTGATAGTGAGTGAGTTCTTACAAGATCTGATGGTTTTAAAGCATGGCACTTCCCCCACTTGCTCTCTCTCTCTTGCCACCATATAAGACATACCTTGTTTCCCCCTTACTTTCTGCCATGATGGTAAGTTTCCTGAGACTTCCCCAGCCATGTAGAACTGTGAGTCAATTAAACCTTTTTTCTTCATAAATTACTCAGTCGTAGGTAGTTCTTTATAGCAGTGTGAAAATGGATTAAAACACTACCTATAAATCTAACACACATAAATAGGAGCTTTTTGGTGTCCTCAATATTTTTTTACAGTATGAATGAATCCTGAGAGAAAAAATAATAGGAAGCGTATATGGAAAAATATTCCAGCCCTGTACTATGGGAGTGTGGAACATCACTGTCAGGGGCTCACACTTTATTTTGGGACAATGACCAATATCTGAAGGTTCTGGGGCCAAAAAGAATTGCTTTTCTAATTATGCAGGACATAGAATATGGCACTGATTAAGACAAGTGGCAGAACGCAGGAAGACTAATTAGTAGGTCACCTAAAATAAGGTTCTGCCAGTAGACTGTCTTATAATAGAACACATATGAGTGTCATTTCAGCATTTTCAAGAATTAGAATTTAGGGCTGATTAGATGTGGAAAGAGTGATTGCAAAACATTGAGATTCTTGGTGCAGCCACTTGAAGGAAAGAGGCGTTGCTCCCTGAGACTCTAAATAAACAGGATATAGGTAGAGGTGGGGTTGAGGTTTTAATTTAAGGTGTGTTGGAGTTTTGTTTCCAGAGATGTGCAAGGTAGACTGGGTGTAGTTGGGGAGAGGTTACCACATACGCAGGTGAAAAGTGGGAATTCAGCTTGAGACAGATATCAGGGCTTGTGGAATACGGTTAACCCCATCAAGATGGCAGGGTTGTTAAAGCCTTGAAAATGGAAAACACCAGTGAAAAGAATGGATGTAGAAATGAAATGTGTAAAAACAGGGGAATGAGGAGAAATATAATTAGAAGTAGGAGGCTATAAAAGGTACCATATCGAAGTCAAGACATAAAGTTTTTGTAAAGGGCAGACTTTGTGGGAATTTTCATAGTGACACTTACATAATTGTTAAATATACTGCAAATAAGTTACTTTTTCCTCTTCTTGTGACATGTGCTCCAGTGAAAAAATCTAAACTAATTGTTTTCACTGAATTAAAATTGTTTTCACTAAAGTAAAACTTATTTCAATGGATGTATTTTGTTGTTTCTGATATTTCAAACAATTTCAGTATCCATGTAACTCAGTGTCTTAATTCCCTACTGCTGCTGGGAAACGGCAGGGAAACAGATTATCCTACAGGCACATAGATCAGAAATCTGAGACAGATCTCACTGGGCTAAAGTCAATATGTTGGGTGAGTGCACTGTCTTCTGGAGTCTCTGGAGAGAATCTCTTCCGTGCTTTTCTCAGATTCTAAAGGCTACTTCATCCCTTGGCTCAGGGCCCTCCTATCTTCAAAGCCAAAAGGAACCAGCTGAGTATTTCCTGCATCACATCCTCTGACACTGAATGTTCTGCCTCCATTTTCCACATAGTCTTTCTAGGTCAGAGAGCTGGTGATTAGCAGCCTGAGTTCCACCTGCAGCCTTCATTTCCCTTTGTTCCATAACCTGACATGTTTATCTTCCAGGGAACAGGAAAAGAATATCATGGGGGCCTGTTATCCTACCTAGTATAGCACCTTTGACAAAATATTAACAAGATAATTTAAACATACATCTTTCCACTAGAGAACTTCCTCTTTCCACCATGCCACTTTGTTATAAAAATACATAACTTAGAGTTAAAAGTTAAAGAATAATGTCAGGTCTATTGATTACTTATTTTACTATATTGCCTAAGAGGACCCACAGTTGTGGAAATTGACTTTATTCATGGGAGACCCACAACTAAAGCTGATTTCAGAAAATTGTATATAGCAAGTGATGGATGGGCTTCTGCCTGTTCAAGGGTGGCATCTGTTGTTAGAAGCAGCACAGGTACATCATAAGCAGCTGTAGTGAAAATGGAATGTGCCTCCACTCTTCCCCCTCCTCATGAGAGAAAATATGCTGGCAAGAAGACAAAGATAGGTGAGAGGAATGTAGGAGTGTAGTTTTGTTCTTGTCAGGTTAAACACATGGGTTGGAACCTGGGCATGAAGAGGAACTTTCTTACCTTTGGAAACATTCTGAATAATACCAGGTTCTTTTTTACTGAATTTTTCATGAAAGTATGCTGGTATACTCAAAGTCAACTTCAAAGTACATATTAATTAATTAATTTATTTGTTCCTTCATGTATTTTTAACTCTGTAGAGGACTTAGGGACACAAGCGAAATGAGAGAAATATGCGCAGCATCAGGCAGAAAGCTATTGCTGAGTGAATTTGTCGATGATATCATATCATTAACCAGCTGATGGAGATCCTTCTCTTCAATATAAATCTTATCTTGTGGCCACATTTATTCTTACCGTCTCTCTCTCTCACACCTTTGTTGTTGGTGTTGTTTGTTTGTTTAACTTGGTTTAACTTGCTTCAAGGTTCTGAAGCAGAGCCTTGGGCATGACTTAATCACTTTCAAATTAGGAGACTGGAGGAAGGTAAAGAATAACTTTTTAAGATACTTGCTTCTCAAATTCTCTTTTAAGACTGAAATTTAGCCCAATGTAAGTCTTTAATTTTAGTATCTTATGGACCCCTCAATGATTGAAACATTTTTCTCACTCAGAAATCCATGGGGTTGGGTTGCCACATCTGTACTCACTGAGAAAATGCCATGAATGCACATGAAGGCACACCTTGCTCTGCCCTAAGGTTAGCAATGCAAAGGTAGGAGTGGGAGTTGAGAGTAGTAGAAAGACCTAAAATGTTTGCCCTTGACAAAAATTTATAACTTTAGCCCCAGATTTCGTAAGTTTGACATCATATCACAGTACTTCATTTTCACATCACATAAAACAGAAAAGTCATGCAGAAGGATGTAGCAAGAGTCAGGAACCTTTTTTTTTTTTTTTTTTGTAAAGAGCCAGAACAAGTATTTTAGGCTTTGTGGGTCTCCTTCACAGCTACTCAACTCCATTGTGGCAGCATGAAAGCAGCTGCAGGCAACACACAAATAAACAGGCCTGGTGGTATCAGAATAAAATGTATTTCTGGTAACAATTGTTGGACCAGATTTCGTCCATAGGCTGTAATCGGATGACCCATGGGTTATATGCTGAGTACCACACACAGTTTTACTTTGCAATAAAACTAAAAGCATATTGAAAGATGCTAAATAAGCACACTAGAAGCCAGGAGACTGGAATGCAGTGGAATACTTTCCACTGGGGAAGACAATATCTCTTACTAGTTTCCCATAAGATATCTAGAATTAAAATTATTAATTCATCATCTTCCCAGATCCTGAAAACATCAGCCAAAAACATCAGATGATTTCTTGAATTTTTTCTGTTCTTCACATTTACCTTGCAGCCAGACCATCAAAGCATTTTGTTGGTTCACCCTCTAAAATGCATCATCTGTCTATTGCCTTCAGTTTCAAAGCCAATAGCCTTTTTCAAGCCACCATGATTTCTTACATGAATCACTAATTGCTTCCTGAGAAATCTTCCTAATTTTACTCTTAATATCTTATTATCCAGTAGCTAGAGGTATCTTCTCAAAGTGATTGTCAGATGACATTACACCCCTGCTTAAAACCCTACGATGACTTCCTGTTGCACTCATCATAAAATCCAGGCAGAATTTTTTGCTTTATTTTTTCCCCAGCAAGGAGATTTAGGGAAGTGATAAATTCATAAATAAAATAAAATGGGGGGGGACCAACATTATATGAGGCTCAGAAATGTCCTTTCTGAGGAGACATTTAAGTTGAGAACTAAGTACCCATAAGAAGTCACATCTGAGAGCCACAAAGGGAAAAGCAAAAGGAGTAGTCTCCATAGATAGCTGCCATGATTTCTCCACTCCTAGAATTGCATGCTTCTCTTCCTACCAAAGGGCAGAGCCCTGAATGCAGGCTGTCCCTGACCAATATGCTATAGTAGATGCAATGGTGGGTAAGCTCTGACATTGCTTTTCAGCAGCATGATACCTTCCATGTTCATTCTTCAAGATCAGCCAGTATATAAGGAACCTGTCTACCTGAGTCCACCATGCTGCGAGGAAGTCCAAGATATCGACGTGGGGAAATGTGGCAGAGTCCCACGTAATAGATATGTAAGTGAAGACTATTCAAACCTTGGACCTTCCAGCCCAGTCCAACCTCTAAGTGACTAAGCATAACAAATCATGGTTATATTAAGCCACTAAGCTTTTGAGTCACTGTTAAATAAAGAAAGATAATTGAAATAGTGAATGTAATATAGCATGACAGAAATAGCAATGGCATTTTCAAGAAAAATTACTTAGACCCCTTGGCTGAAACTTAGTGCACAGTGGGGAGTTGGGAAAAGATGTAGTCAAAGGAGTATGTGAGATTCAGATTATGGGGGTTCTTATGAATAATGTACATTATTCAGGGTTATTGACTTCAAATAATATAAACCAGCACTAGACAGCCAGTAAGACAATAGATTCATAGGATGTTGGACAATGCCTAGTGTCACTGGAAAGGCTAGATGACCAGCTTATACAATGGGCAGGAATGAAGGGATGCCATGTACCCAGAAACAAAGTGACCTCACGCTGCAATTCCAAGTGCTCAGTTGGACCAAGTGCTCAGTTGGATGCTGCATTCTACTTCTGGTCTGAATATCTGATGCACCTGGCACCTTAGTACAGAATTTCCTATGCTCCATAGCTTTGAATCAGCCTTTAACAAGTCAAAGCATCATGTCAGATTGCACAGCTGACAATGCCTAGATGAAGCTTCTTCCAAGGACTATAGCAAGGACAATCTAACCATTTCAGACTTAGTAGAAAAAAGGGATGACGTTCTCTTCTTCCAAGTACTGTAGCAGAGAAAATATGACCATTTCAGGCTAAATAGGAGAAGGGGATGGAGCCCTGATTTCACTCGATGTGCGCCTATGAGAGAAGCCCCCCATACCAAGAAGGAATGAGTGCTCAAGTTGTCTCTACAACCTAAATATTATTACATTGTTTTAGGAAAGAAAGTCATTGTAGAATTTTAAGCAGAGTGTAATGTCATCTTACAGTCACTTTGAGAAGATACCTCTCACAACTGGATAATAAGGGACTGAGAGTAAAATTAGGAAGATTTCTTCGGAAGCAATTGGTGATCCACATGAAAAATCATGGTGGCTTGAAATAGGCTTTGACATTGAAGTCTGAAGGCAATAGACAGATACAGGATACATTTTGGAGGGTGAACCAAGAAGATATTTTGATGACTTGGATGTAGGGTAAATGTGAGGGATAGTAAAAAGTCAAGAAATAATCTGCTATTTTAGCTAATGTTTTGGTGAACTGGGAAAATGGTGAGCTGTTTACTGCAACTGGAAAGTCTTGGAGAAGAACACTTTAGGTACCTATTATAGAAATAATTGAATCAAAAATTGGTTTTGAAAATGTGCTTCTTGAGTTTCAAGTGCCTTTTTTGAAATGTCATGGTGGTATTAAAGAAGCCGTATAGTAGCAGATCTGCATGCTGTCAGAAAAAGCCAAAATAAGGACATGAAGCTGAACACAATTAGCATATTGACTATCTCAATTGTCATAGGACTGGATAAAAAATGGGTAGAAAATAGAAGCAATAGGCTGAAAGAGAGCTCTGGGGCCATCCAGCCTTTAGAGATTTACAAGAAAAAGAAAGAAAAGAAAAACAACAGTGAATGTTGACGAGAAGTGGCCCATAAGACAAGGTGAAGACAAGAACAGTTTGATATTATGAGTTTCATAAAAAAAGCAAAGCAAATCAAACAAAGCAAGCTCTTTCAATTAAGCAAGGAAAGTCAAGTGTGTTGAGTATTCCTGCAAGGTCAATTAGGATGAAAGCAGAGGCATGCATTGTTAACTTCTCTTATGCCAATGGTAGCCTGGAAAAGATGACTTTTATTAGTGTGGTAGGGATAGAAGGTGTATTAGAAAATTGATCAAAAAGAAAAATTTGGAGAGGGGAACTACATGTATTCTAGATAATTTCTTCTGTAAAGGAGGGAAGTAAAAATAGACAATGAAGCCAGCTGTGGTGGTGCATGCACAACTGAGTCATGGTGACTCAGGAGGCTGAGGCAGGAGCATTGCTTCAGCCCAGGAGTTTGAAGTTGTTGTGCTCTGTGATTCCACCTTTGCACAACGACTTTGTTCCAGCCCAGGCAACATAGCAAGATGGTGTCTCTAAAATAATAAAATTTAAAAAAAGAAAGTGAAGAGATGATGTGGAGGCTGAAGAGAGGAAGGGTAAGGAAGAGTGAAAACACTGGAGAGTCAATGGGTTGAGGAGCATTCAGGAGACTCAATTTTCCAGGGAAATACTAGAGCAAATGGAGGGCAGGAACAAGGGATGGTGGTCAGAGAGAGCAGGACTTGCAATGGATTTTAGAGGAGATGCAGGCATTGGTAATCAGCTGACATGAGGATGGAAATGGAAGCTGGTGTCAGCTGGAGATGAGGATTGAGTTCAGATGAGATAGATTATTTCTTATTTGTTAATTGATTGAACATCCGTTATGCAAAAATACTGTGGGAATACTAAAAAATTATATTACAGCCTTGCATCCATTTGTTTGGTGGAGATGGAAGAATCACATCTAAAAGCTTACAAACTAAGTCTTCAATGTTTGTCATCAAATGACAAAGAACCTGAAGTTCTTGAGCTCATTTTCTCTTCCTGGCTATACTGTGATGTAGAAATACATGACAGTCGTTTAGTCTTCTCCACCTGATGGAGGGCGTTAGGCCATGTGCTCAATGTCTTGAAAGTATGAAAAATATTCAGAATACATTAGATTGGTGCAAGTGTAATTACAGTTTTTGCCATTGAAAGTAACGGCAAAAACCGCAATGACTTTTGCACCAACCTAACATTTTCAGCATCCACATTCCAGTGTAATCAATAATTAAAACCATTTGTAATTTCACCTTCTGCACATCTCATTTATGGAAATGTACTTTGTTATGAGTGAAAAGGATCTTAGGGCCATATAGACTGCCCCCTCTTCCATGCCCCACATTTAATAATAGGGAAAAAAAAATCCCTAGAGATATGGGGAGGACTTCCACCAAGTAAGCGGCAGAGCCAGGACTGCAGCCTGTGCGTGGGCCTCAGCCTCACGTTCCTGACCAGCACTGCACCTAGGAAGATAGACAATGCCCCTGAACTCCCTTCCCCTCTGCAGGCCTGAGTAGCCGTGGCTTGGACCGGAAAGTTAAGTGTCAAAAAAGGTGGTTTTCAGATGATATCATTTGCATTATTTTGTGTAGGGACATAGTGAATATGATCATAGGCAGAAACGTCAGTGACAAAATCATTTGTGTGTGTGTGTGAGAGAGATGGAGTCTCACTCTTTCTCCCAGGCTGGAGTGCAGTGGCGCCATCATGGCTCACTGCAAGCTCTGCCTCCCAGATTCAAGAAATTCTCCTGCCTCAACCTCATGAATAGCTGGGACTACAGGTGTGCGGCACCATGCCTGGCTAATTTTTTGTATTTTTAGTAGAAATGGGGTTTCACCATGTTGGCCAGGCTGGTGTCGAACTCCTGACCTTGTGAGCTGCCCACCTCGGCCTCCCAAAGTGCAGGGATTACAGGCATGAGCCACTGCGCCCGGCTGACAAAATCTTTTTAAATTTATGAATAATGACGTTCATTCTAACAAAACCTCACTAACAGTATGACTTTACAAATAAGCACTAATTGCTTTCCCTAGGCATTATTTTACAAGAAATCTAAACCCCACACTGCATCACTAAACCTAAGACTCCCCTCAGGATCTCTAAAATGGTTTTATTTATGTTTTCTGTTTTGAAAAAAAAAATCAGTGAGCAAAAATTATGGTTAAAACGATAAATTTTAAAGTATTCGGAACTGTCAAACAAGCGTGCCTGTGTTGTAGAAAAGTACAGCATTCGAGGTAAAAGCTTCACTGTGGAGGAGCCTGTGATTACCTGCAGCAGCGCTTCAGTTTGCTAAGGCTTGAACCTCCTGCCTACGTCACAGTTAAACTATAAGCAACCTTTAGTTATTTACGTGGTGATATATGTATGTACTGTGACAGAAAGCTGAGTTCAATTATTTTAGTATAAGGTCAAAGCATTCCACCTTAGATTCTGACAAAATATACTGACATCATAAACAAGCAAAATATTTTTTATTTTTTAACAAAGCAAGCAATGTAACTGTTAATTTATCTGAATGTGTGCACTTAGAAATTCCATGCACGTGTGACATTAAATCAGTCTAGACGTTTCTCCCCAGTGCCATTTAAAACTAAAAGTAGAAGCTTACGCAAGGATCACATGAGTTCAGTTCAATGGACAGTCACTCATCCACGTCCCATGGTCACAATGTGCCCCCAAAATTCACATGTGGGGGGCTTAATCTTCAGTGCTGTGGGGTGGGACTTTTGAGGGTGATTAGGACATAAGGGCTCTGCCCTCATGAGCAAATTATGGCCTTAAAAAGACTTGAGGAAGGAAATGTGTCCATTTTTTCCCCTTTCCACATTCTGCCACGTGAGGATGCAGAAAGAAGACCCTCAGGAGATGCCAGCACCTTGACCTTAGATTTTCCAGGATCCAGAACTATGAGAAATAAACAAATTTCTCTTCTTTATAAATGACCTAATCTCGGGTGTTCTGTGATAGAGGTGCAAATGGAGAAAGAATGTAAAATATACTCTGTAGAAGAGGGTTTTTTTCTTGTCACATAAACATAGATTTTTAAAAAGCAGCGTTAATAGCTACATAGGAAAGCCCTAGACATACATAAACAGACATATTCAAATACCAACAGACAAACACTTTTCTCAGACCAAAGAGACAGATATTTCTCAGAGGGCTTTAAAATATCTCAGCGACAATGTATATGTATTATCATTCCTTTCATAAAATTACTTGTTGGCTCTCTGAGATATCATGTAATTAAAGATCTGAGATATCCATTTAAAAGGGAGAGCCTAATTCTGCAGAGCTAAAAGGACCGAGGAGACAGTATTGACAAGAAATTTGCAAGATCTTAGGATTACTTAGAAAATAATAAAAAAGGGGAATATAAAAGAGAAATAAATAAAGTTTTATAGGGCACGTTTCTTGTAAAGGAAATGGATGTTTCTCTATAAGCCTTGCTTAGAGAAGCATCTCTTGTTATTCACTGTCTGCCATGCAAGCGCTCTATGCTGAGCACTGCGATGAATATTGATTACCTACCGTCCAAAATAACTCTGTAACTTACTGCTTCTCAGTTTTACAGATGAGGATATGAAAACCCTGAGAGGTTAAGTCACTTGCCCAACTGAAGACATTCCACAGTGAGTACAGAGACAGGCTAGAAAACCTGGGTTTCAAGCTCAACAGATTGTACCTTTTCATCACACCTCAGTGGAAGTCATATTCTTTTAGTGTTTTCACCAAAATGATAACAGTTTCTCAGCAAAAGACAACAGCTAGAATAAAGATCAACACTAAAATGCTCTGTGGTAAACAAAAACCAACTCTCAAGTAGTTGGGAGACATAAAACCTGGCACACCATGTCCTCACCCCTCTGTTACCACCTCCCCAAATACAAACAATATACTACTGTGAAACGGTGAGAGGGTAACTGCAATAAACTCCCACCTAGAAAAGGGAAAAATGGAAGGTGAGCAGCAGGACCTGGTCCATGACAAGATGAATTATGGGAGGAGCCCCCACCTGGGAAATGGGTACATCTTTGAGTGGGTGCTGACTCTTCTCTCTGAGCAGAAAAGTCTTTCCATTTTCTCGGTTGCTCCCGGCTGTCCTCAGTGGGGGCTGTTTCTTGCACATTATCCTTGTGGCCTTCTCTTAGTGGATATTGAGGAATGCCTCCCCCTTAAGAGAGAACAGATTCTATAGCTCAGTTCATACTGATACCCGTTTGGGCATCTGAACATTGTTTTAATGCCAGTCCATCAAAGGCTCCTGATTTTGTTAGCAGCACTGTTCTTCCAAAAAACTGGTAGACATCTGACATATTTTCTTTCAGTCAGTTTCTTTTGGCAGTAAATGCATCAAATTCTTTGTTAGACATAATTCTCAAGCCTCATTGATTTCATTGCTTGCTTACCTCAACCTAGGAGAAAAGATATTAGAGAAAATAATCTCTAAATAAGTTGCAAAGAGAAATAAGCATTATAATCTGGAATGTATGGAATGGCAAGCCACCCATGCATTCAGTGAGAGAAGGAAAAAAGGGAAATTTATTTCCAAAAAAGAAAAAGAAATTTACGTAAACCAGTTACAAAGAGATTTCATTGGTTCCAGAGGTTCCAAGCCCGTTCTTGTCAGTTCATTGGTGGAGATGCCATTACTGGACAAGTGATCATCTGAGAATGTCTTATCTGAATCACTGTAGCACTAAAGAATGGCTAGAGATAAATTTATCAAAGCAGGAGGTGCATGAAGGGTTTTTAGAAAATCGTTGGAAACAGTTCTTATCTTTGACATGTAAGCATGAGTCTCCTCTGCCTCAGGCTTTCCCAGCCCTATTTTGTCTGGGTCTGACAAAAGTGCTTTCATCCTGGTATCTGCAACTTCAACACTTTTCCCCACATCTCTTTCACTCAGCTGAATGATGGCCAATTGAAATTATCAGGCCTAAAGCCCCCATGTGACCTTTCTATTGGGTGGAATTTTAATGGCCGTTTGCGTGTTTGCTGTTCTCAACTCTTTCCTAATCAAAATTTCTACCCTTTGAAGTCAACAAATAGAAACACAAACTTTTGAGGTACTAAATTACTCCCCCTTTTTTCCAGGTTTCCTTGCATGCTTTTTTTTCCCCTGAGCTTATTCTTTTCCCTAAGATTTTGTTAGACACAGTCAATAATTGACAAAAACCACGTAGCCTTGTCCTCCAACACCTCACCACTAAAACTATAGACTCTATTAGCATGTAATTTGCCTTACAAATGGCATAAATAGTATTTTTACTAAATCTTTTGCTACTACATAGCATGGTCATCCATCTTTAGAGTTTCTGATAACAGTTCTTTGCTGATGACTTTTGGCCCATTAAGCTAAAGCTGCGTATTTTAAGTATTGCTATGTCAGCACCTTCCATCTAGTACTCCTTCTTTATTAATGTAACACCAGATGCCCATTGAAGGAGCCTTGCACCACGCAGAAATGACCAGTCCCTTGTACCCCCTCCTTGTTCAGTCACTCTGTGGCTGATGCCCCAAGAACGGGGTTCCCTCGGTGACCAACATCTTTATTATTATGTGGACGGGCTACTCCGAGAAAACGATGATTTTGGCTGTGAAGCTGAGGCAAACTCACCTGGGGATCTGTCAGACAGTCCTACTCCTGCCAGTTGGGTAGGGTGTCATTTCATGAAGGGGGTCTGAGCAATCCATTGCTGTGTCTGCCACAACTCCGTTCAGAGACCCATTGATGAGGAGGCTCTGCCATCTTCAACACTAGATCTCCAAGTTTCCCTCAAGCACTGACATCCAGCCTTTGAAGGTGAGAGAGAAGGGGAAGGTATTTGTGGCTAATGCAGAAATGGAGTACATCAATTCTGTCAATGTCCATTTGTTCACATGGCCACAACTCACTGCAGGGAAGGCTGAAAAATAGTCTAACCATGAGCCCAGGATGAGAGCGAAAAAAGGAGCAACCAGCCAGCCAGTCTCTGCTAAATGTTTGAAAGCAGTCATTCAATTTACGATCCAGTTTCTCATAAATTGGCAGATGCCTGCATCATTCTTGAAGACTCTTTGTTAATATTTGAAGCTCTCTTTTCCTTTCTTTGAGGGGAGTCTAGATGTTCTGTTAGAATTTATTTTTCAATGTGAGTTTATTTTGTCTATTATTAGAAATTAAGTATACCAAGTTTTATTGACTCAATATCATGTCTTAAATAGGTTGACAAAAATAATATATGCTTATGACTAAATATGAGAAATGAAATATTTTCAATAACAAGTATTATCCCTCTGCTCCCTGATCTGACCCTTTTTTCCCAAACCGTAAATAGAGCCCATTTTTGTTCTTTTAGTTCTTTCTTTTTTTGTTGGCCTTACATCGCTAGACAATATTATTATTTTAAATTACCACATGTAAACGTGTTCTCCTTACTTCTTTTCATGCTTTCCTTGGTTGCTTTTCCCATATCCCCTGGCCATCTTTCCAGTGCAGTTATATTTATTTCTCTTTATCCATGCAAGTCACTGCTCAAGGTACTTTATATTTTTAATTTTTAAATTGTCACAACCTGCCAATGTGGTGATATTACTGCCCTTTTTTTAGTGACCTGGGCTGGTTTCTCCAGAGCCTGGTTCCTTTCCTAGAGACTCTGCTTTGATTCTTTTCTTCAAGTAGGGTTTGCTCTTACCTTAGACTTCTCCCCCAACTCTTGTTCTGAAAATTCTCTGGACTTCTCTCCACGGTTGGACCTAGGACTGCCCTGGTCATGGGTTGGTTTCTTGCTTAAAAAGGTAAAAAAGGATATATTTTCTTCATTTTTGCATTTCCAATAAGGTTTGTATTCTGCCATCAGATTTGATTTATAATTGGCTGAGAGTCAAATCCAGAATAGCCATGACTTTGTGCTTTATTGACCTTCAGTATCCGGTGTGAAATGATTAAGTACAGTGTCCTTTAGCCTCTCATTTCTATGTGAGAGAACTATTTTCACTGAGAGGATTTTATTTCTTTTTTCGAGTCTTTAAGATCCTTTCTTTATCTTCAAAGTTTTGAAGAAAAAAAAACAAGTTGTAATTTCTATTTTGATTGTATTTGGAGACGCTTTTTAATAAAATAGTTGTGTCCCTTTGGTACTTTTTCCATTTCCTATGCTTTTTTTCTTTTTCTTTTTTTTTTTTCTTTTTTCCTGGAAATCTTGTTAATCAGATGGTGAACATCTTGATTGATCCTCTCTGTATTAGTTTCACATAATTTGTGGTACATGGTTATGGCAACCCCAATAAATTGGGTGGAAGAAAGCAAAAAAATATATATTTCTAATTTCTACCCTCCAGGACTAGGAGAAAATAAAAGTTCTTCTAGCTTCTGTTATTTACTGGTAGTCCTCAGAGTTCCTTGGCTTGCAGACTGACCATTCCAATCTATGCCTCCGTTGCCACATGACCTTTGTTCATTTGCACATCTCTGTTTCTGTGTCTCTTCTCTTCTAAAAAGAATAATAGTCATATTAGTTTAAAAACCCACCCTACTCCAGTATGACCTCACTTTAACTCATTACATCTGCAACAACCCTATTTCAAAAAAAGGTCACATTCTGAGGTTCTTGGGGTTGGGGTTAGGCCCTCCAGATATCTTTTTAGAGAACACAGTGCACCCCATAACATTCTCTTTCTATATTCTATTTTTATTCTTGTCGTATTTCTGTTACTTCCTTTTTTAATTCTACCTTGTGTGATTTTTTTTCTTCACTCTGTATTCACACCTTCTCTGGTATTTTTACTTGAACAATCAGATGCTTAATTTGTAGCAGCTCTGTTTCCAGTTTTAATTGCTCCCTTTCTTGGATTTTTTTCACTCAAATATTCCAAATATTCTCTTTAGAAAAATATAAAATTTTATTCCTGCTTTTTTGAGTTATTTTTGTTTTGTTTTGTGTATCTTCTATCCTTTTTTATTCTTAGAAGTTCTCCTCACATCTTGGGTGATTATTAGACCCTTCATTTTTAAGTACCAGATCTTAGAGGTGTGTCACCAGCCTATGTGTATGGGATCAACTTGTGCGAGTTATCTTTTCTGGTTGGTGTATTTACCTTTCCACTCTTTTCACCCTTGTGTTTTATTTTTTATTTATTTATTTATTTATTTATTGTACTATGTTGCTATCATTAGACTGGGATCTCAGGCTGGGAAAGAGTCTAACAGAATTGTGATGGATTGGTTGTGTGGGATTCATCTGCAATAACTGTTATATACATATTTTTGAGGATTCTGAAAAGAAAAAAGATACTGAGAGAGACACGCTAGTCCAAACATACAATTAAAGTTTATCTCCAGTACTTCTTGCTTATTCCCAGTGAAACAATAAGGCCTCACAACCTTGAAATTGTTGACTGGTTGTTTTATAAAGTACTACTATGAATCCATGTTGGCACCCTAATTTTCATATATTATCATGTGTTAACCAATTCAGTGCTTGACACTCAACAAAATGGTTTGAAAAACACAACTAGAAAATTAACATTTGATTCAAAAGAGATTCTTATTAATGGAGTTCCCTCATCAGACGGGTCAAGTTTATTTTGCCCATCAAGGTAAATGATTGCTTTAATAGAGGGATCCTCTTCAGACATTTAAAGAGAAATGTTACCACGTGAACATTTTAGTTATGTTTTTCTGCAGTTCTACTCAAGTAATGATGTTATAAACCCTCAAGTGCTTTCTGCCTCATGATAGGAATGAAGGAAGACGAAGCTAACATAGTCCCATCTGCAGACTCTTCTGTTAACTGAAGATATGGAATTCCGTTTTACTCCCAACAAGGAAGTACTATTTTGAAGGGCCAGTTATGTATGTTTCACAAACAATTTGCCAAGCTTACTTTGATTAACGATATTAATATTATCCACACAGGTTACTTAAAAACATTCTCGGTTATCTTGAAATTAGAGGATAGAGAGCATCAGTGAAATTATCACAGACTTTGGGCCTGTTGTGAAAACAAAGTTGAAATTAATTAATTGCTAATTGCAAAGATAAAAGATGCCACGCACAGTGGCTCACGTCTGTAATCCAAGCACTTTGAGAGACCAAGGCGGGTGGATTGCTTGAGCTCAAGAGTTGAAGACCAGCTTGGGCAACGTAGCAAGACCCCATCTCTACAAAGAAACAAAAATTAGCCAGGCATGGTGGCGTGGGCCAGTATTCTCAGTTACTTGGGAGGCTGAGGTGGGAGGATCACCTGAGCTGGGAGGATCACCTGAGCCTGGGAGGTCCAGGCTGCAGTGAGCCCTAATTGCACCACTGTATTCCAGCTTGGATGACAGAGTAAGACCTTGAAAAAAAAATTGATAAAAGGCATTTATTTGCATATAACCTGCTGTGTTTTAGACACAGCTTCCTGCCTGTTTAGCAATATCATAATGAAATCCAACACTTCCACCAGATCTGGGATCTGATGAGATCAATCTGTAAAACAAAATGTAATCATTAAGCAATTTACAGAGGTTATAATTTCTACCAGGCAAGTCTGGACAACAGTCTTAAGAAAGTATCCCTTGTGCCAACTGAAACTCAAAGCTCCTGAACTGTTGTTGTCATGCCAGGCAGTAAGGAACACAGTGTAAACCCTATTTTTTCAGACATGAGATATACACTCCAGTTTGTGTTTGCAAAATTATAGTTCTAATTATCATTTACTATTCTCTGCACATGGTCAGAAAAATGCTAATGGTTTGATTTAAATTTACACCCACTCTTTACAGGAAAGTATCATTGAAGTACTCTTTCTATATCCGTTCCACAAATGTAACCTTTTCTATGAAATTAATGTATAACCAGCATGGGTGACTGTCTAAAGAATTTGCAGGCCTTGTCTCAGATGAAATTGCAAGGAAAAGCTCTTTAATCGTGGATGCTCAGCAGTCAGTGATACCATTATTATACACACCAAACAAGCGACATATGAAGTGTGCTTCAGTGGGATCAGCTCCAGCCACCGATGGCCTCTCTGAGCACTAAGTGCCTCCAAGTCGGCCCCACAGAAAGGGTGGAGGACTGACTGTGGGAGATTAGCAATCCCAGGACAGAGGACACACCACAGGTTTCAAAGGACATTTGTTAAATTCATTATTTGGGCTCAGGCTTGTGATCCTAGCATTTGGGGAGGCCGAGGCGGGCAGATCACGAGGTCAATAAACTCTTTGCTAATTGCTGGTACAGATTCTTGGAAATTAACCTTTACTGCTATCGACATTGAGGGATACTTTGGTAACAATACTTTAAAAGCTTTGGAGGTGATTGAGAAAAGAATAATCTCATTGAATTGACAGTAAAATAAAAAAAGACTGTGTTTTTAACTTTGTAGTTTCCAGGTTGATTTCAGCAGGACCGCACCACAAGTCTTCTCATCTTGCTCTTACTTCATACATTGACAGTTTCCTTGGTTACTTCCCAGTCTTCTCCACTTCTGTTCCTAGTCTCACTGAAGAAAAGTTTACACCCCAGAATCCCTGACAATTATCAGATTGTAATCAGAATCTTTAAATGCCATTTGTTTCAGAGAACAACTCAGGGAAGGAAACGAGGGCATTTTGGAAAAATCATTCCTACCGGGAAGTAGATGGACCTCAGGTCAAGTAATTCAGAACTTGGGGGTTTTAAACAGAGGGTGGGCTCAGAAAGAGTTAGTAGTTTTTAGAAAAATTCTGAGCCATTGTAAATAGGACATCAAAGTGAAGGTGCACAGGGGATTATGGCCAATTACTCTAAGAAACTGAATCCTGGAGGCTGCTGAATTAGGGTATGAGAAGCAGTTAAGGTTTTCTTACAATTCTTCATTATAAATGATCAGCCCCATCCTGAGCCCATACATAATTCTACAGATGTATTATATTATATTAATACTTCATAATTATATAACATATAGTTATATGTAATATTGTATATTCATCATCATATTTACATATTGATATATATTAATGCTTATTATGTATAAGTAGATAATACATTAGTATTCAGCATATATAATATATAATGCTCAGGATGTTCCTGTGCATTTACAATGAAGAATTGTAAGAAAACCTTAACTGCCTCTCATACCCCAATTCAGCACCCTCCCAGGGCTCAGTTTCTTAGAATAATTGGCTATAATGCCCTGTGTACCTTCACTCAGATGTCCTATTTACAATGACTCAGAATTTTTCTAGAAACTTCTAACTCTTTATAAGTATATACATCGTATAATCCCCAAATTTTGAAAAACTACTGAAAAAAGTGTTGTCAAAAATGTAATTTTACTAAACTCAAAAAGATAGAAATAAACAAAATATATCTCCCAGCCATAATGACAGAAAATTAGAGATTAATAATGCAAAAAATATTAAAAACTCACAAATATTTGAATACCAAATAGCCAAGAAAGTCAAAGCTGAAATCAAAAGGAAAATCAGAAAATACACAGAAATAAATGAAAATAAAGACATGCCATACCAAAACCTATGAGTTGCAGCTAAAGTAGTGCTTAGAGGGAAATTTATAGCTGTAAAAGCTTATATTAAGAAAGAAGAAAACCCTCAAATCAATAACTTAAATTTGTACCATAAAACACTGGAAAAAGGATAAATTAATCCTAAAGAAAGTAGAAGGAAGCAAATAATAACAATAGATCAGACATCAATAAAAAAGAAGATAGGAAAATGAGAGACAAATCAATGAAGCCAAAAGCTGATTCTTTGAAAAGATTAACAATATTGGGAAATCTTTAGCTAGAATGATAAAGAGAAAGAGAGAGAGAGAGTGCAAGAGAGAGAGAGAGAGAAGACTCAAATTGTAGAGTCAGTAAGGAATGAGGAGAGATTACTACTGACCTTACAGGAATGAAAAAAATTAGAGGTGAATAGTATAGATAATTGTATGTCAAAACATTTGATACCTTATATTAAACTACAAATTCCTAGCAAGGCACAAACTACCAAAATTGATACAAGAAGCAGCAAACATATTGAATAGATCTGTCACAAATGAAGATATAAATTAATAAAAAACAAAACTTCCTGAAAAGAAAAGTCCAGCTTCAGATGGCTTTGTTGCTAAATTGTAACAAACATTTAAAAATTTAATACTAAACCTTTTTAAACTCTTCCAAAAAATAGAAGAGAAGGGTATATACTTCCCAATGTCACACTCTCCTGAAGACAATGGAAAACCAAATCCTTCCAAAAGAGGCCTCAGGCCTCTTCAGGTCTTGCTCCCTCTCCCCTTGAGATTGTATTATTTATGAATACAATGAAATATAATTAATTACATTTTTTTTCAATAGTTTATGGGACATTCTTATACTAAAATGCTATTCAATTGTTTATCTGGAATTCAGATTTAACTGGATACTTGGCATTTTTGCTGGGAACCGTATTTTGTAAACTAGTTATGGACTATGTGGGAAAGAGAAAGATACATTGTCCTAGCCCTGGACAAGGAGACCTGAACAGAAACAGGCTGAAGACACACGGCTGCAAGGCCAGGGCCTGAGAAAGGAGAGAAGGGGACCCGGGGAGTTGACGTGCATTCTCTAGTCAAAGGAACAGCCTTTCTGTACTGCAGAAGAATTGTGAAGAGGCCATCAAATGATCCTGAAGGAAGGAGTCAATTATAACCAGAATTTGTATTCAAATACTTTAACAACCCACAGTGCACCATGGGTCCCAACCTGTCAGAATCGAAGCTGGCTCCAGGGCCCTGGATACTCTCTGCTGTGCCAGACTTGAATGTTTACTTGCCTGATTGTGAGGACAGGAGAGCTTGTGATGTTGAGAGAGGACCAGAAGGTGTGGGGAGCGCAGTGAGACCCTGTTGGCAGTGGGAAGGGAGGAGGTTGAGGCAGTGGATAGGAAGAGTCTGGCCATAGGGAACAGTTCCGTATCTTAACAACTGCTCCAGCTGCAAATAAGACCTGAGTTTAACCATTTCCTGGGCTCAGAGTACACAAGGAATCCAAGGGAGGGAAGAACTGCCTGGGGCATCACCTCTTCCCCATACTTCTGACATGATGATGCTGAAACCTTCAGAAATCCTCCCACAAATGAAGCAATGGAAAAGTGCTAGGAGATAGAGCACTGAGCAAGGCGAAAGTGTCAAACAGAACGACCACTTCCAGGTTCCTTCTTGGAGTTGTCTAGCTGAGGGAAGAGCCGAAGTTTTGACATGCAGCAGGTTTAGGAGTTTAGTTTGAATCTTGGCCTAAATATTCTATTTTCTGAAGTGAGGAAGAGTTTTTGATTAAAGTAAGTCTAGGAACATTTTTATTCAGAGAGTGCACATAAAAGTTTTAGCCCTTCTTGTATATTCATTGGCAAGATGGTATTAAAGGTGGAATAAATGCTTTTGTATATACGAAAAAAACCTATAATAACTTTAATGCTAGTGATATAATGTTTTTACTTGCATATTATGTGCTAGGTACAATCTTATTGTTAACCAAAACATGAGTTAATTTAAGGTTCACACTGTCTATTTTTTGAGTAAGGAATGTGTGTTCAAAGATTAAGAGCGTTCCCTCAAATCACACAGCTAATAAATTAAAGGGCCAGGCTCTGTCTTCATGGGGAAAGGCAGTTCTCAGACGACCGTAATGGATCGCAATGACCATGAATAGGATGCATCAAGTGAGGATATCTGGGTAATCTCAGCTAAAAAGTGCATTCTCACAACCTGTTTTTACATAGGATTAAGAGTGACCTCTGGCCAAGCATGGAGGACTGAGAGTGTGACACTGTTTCCTGACATAGGAGATTGGTCTGATTAAAAAATGCAACATATGTCTCTTTGAGATTCAGAACCATGCAACAATTAAGCAATTGTGCTGGGCTCTGATTACGTCCACACTTTGTTTATTGGTAAAATATGTAATACATTGACCTAAATACCATAATGCCTGGTGTCCCGATTCCTCACCTGTACCTTGCTTGGATCCTTCTGGGAGAAGCACGCTCATATATTGGTGTGTAGGGGTTTGAACCCTTGTGAGCTGAGCATTCTGAAGGCCAGCACTGGCTGATAGGAGAGAGATTAATACGAGCAATGAAGCAACCGCGTACCAGGATGTATGCAAATGCGGTGAAGAGCAAAAACATCCGAGGAAGAATGAGGGCGAAAGAAGAGATTCCATCAAGACATGAAGTTTTCTTATAGTGAGAGGGGTCTGGAAAAACCAAACCAGCAAAATCTGAGAATTGCTGGGTGAGGTCTTTCAGCTTCAGTCTAGAAACATGGATAACTGGGTATTCAAGCGTTCATAAGAATGGCTCACAACGAAGGCCAGGAAAGACAAAATTCAGAAGAAACCTAAGAGGGAGAGAAGCCACAGTGTGAAGCTGCTTGCCTGACCACCCTGTTTTCAGCAGATCTGAAAATACAATCTTAATGTAGTGCTACACATGAAACATTGCTTCATTAGGTCACGCTCATGAAGAATTTCTTAGGTTCTTAGATGGGAAACTAAGACCATATGCTGTAATCTCTGCTTACAATTACTAGGTGAAAAATATCTCAGTTTCACACATACACATAAAAATTGGGGTTGTTCCTCCCTAGTCTTTGCTGTCTTTGGACTCATTTGATGAGTGCTGAAGTCGGTCTCAATTCTAGAACCACAGCACATGGGACCGGCAGTCGATTTTATGACAAAATCTATCCACGCTGGAGCTACAGCAAGAACTCTGCGGCCAACGGTCTGCACGTGAAAATAACAGTCGTAGCTGACTGTCCCCCGAGTGTGCTTCCCTTTCTGGGAGTTAAGGGACCGTCTGTTGAAAGTCAGCCCGTATGTTCAAAGGTCATGATTCTATGACTTAGGCTCACATTAATCACAGGGATAAGATAAGACCCACATTCTGTGAAAAGGTCAGCTTCAGAAAGAGCATCAGAATCACGGTGTCGGCTGGTCTCTGGTGACTTTATTATGTGCTGCACATTCTTTATAGCCTGCCTTTGAAACCACCTGTCTAGTGCACTTCCTGCTTGTGACAATAACAGTTCCACTGTCCCATCGACGCCATTCTAATTAGGATTAAACTTCACCCGCTGAGATTACCTGACTCTTTGGCACATTGCCATCTAGCAGGAAGCAGGCACTGCATTGCCATTTTAATAAGGGGAAAAAAATTCCAATGACTAATTGCTAGCAGTGGAAGAAGGGTGAATGGAGCATCTGCCATATGAATAGAGTTAATTCAGATGCAAAAGGAAATATTAAGAAAATCCTGTGCTCTGATTGATAAAGTTACAGAATGGAAAGTGTCCAAATGCAATGCTGCAGTGATCCGCCTTCACAAATATTTTGGAAATAAAACAACCCCATTTATTATTATTATTATTATTATTATTATTATTATTATTTTATTATTATTATCATTATTTTTGAGACAGAGTCTCGCTCTGTTGCCCATGCTGGAGTGCAGTGGCGCAATCTCAGCTCATTGCAAGCTCTGCCTCCCGGGTTCATGCCATTCTCCTGCCTCAGCCTCCCGAGTAGCTGGAACTACAGATGCCCGCCACCACGCCCGGCTAATTTTTTGTATTTTTATTAGAGTCAAGGCTTCACCGTGTTAGCCAGGATGGTCTCGATCTGCTGACCTCATGATCCGCCCGCTTCGGCCTCCCGAAGTGCTGGGATTACAGGCGTGAGCCACTGCACCTGGCCCAAAACAACCCTATTTTAATCTAGTCTTAAAAGAAAATAGCTTTTCCAGTGGGCTGCACTTTTGGAGTCAGGCTACTTTGTAGCATTGGACGAGAAAGTTTCAGAGAAATAGCAGAAATGATCAAATCTACAGTTTTTTAGACTACAGTCCTTTAATAGTGAAGTTTTTTTCTAGCAATTGATAACGGAAATAAAGTTCATTTTTCATTTTGTTAATATACAGTGTTGGCAGACACTGATGACCTTTTATTTCTTTAAAAAAACTAAAACTAAAATTTCACTTGAAGTAAAAAACTGAAACAAAAATCGTTGGAATATCTTTGTAATAAAACAAAAACAATTTTTTAAAAAAATCCCTAAAACTGCTCAACTGCTAGTGTAACTATTAACCTCTCTACTGATGCTAACACAGTATCAGCCCTCATTTGGGAAACCTCAGAATTCCAAATGTGGACAAGAGACTGTAATTTTTTTTTTAATTTTACTTTAAGTTCTGGGATACATATGCTGAACGTGCAGGTTTGATACATAGGTATACATGTGCCATGGTGGTTTACTGCACCCATCAACCCGTCATTTAGGTTGTAAGCCTCACATGCATTAGATATTTCTTCCAATGCTCTCCGTCCCCTTTCCCTCCACCCCCCAACTGCCCCTGGTGTGATGTTCCACTCCGTGTGTCCATGTGTTCTCATTGCTCAGCTCCCACTTATGAATGAGAACATGGTGCTTGATTTTCTGTTCCTGTGTTAGTTTGCTGAGAATGATGGTTTCCAGCTTCATCCATGTCCTACTAAGCATGCTTTTAATTTAAACTAAAAGAATAGTTTATTTTACACATTCTATGTTCCAAATTTTATTAATTTCCTCATAAATTCCATTTTCAGGGTTTCATTCAAGTTGAAAAAAATTGTGCAAACTATGATCAAGTAGAAGAAATTGAAGTTTTTTCAGAAAATCGCCTACTTTATTCACTCTGTAGGCATACAGCTATCATGAAATACACACACACTTAAAGACCACTCAAATTAGAGACTCAAAGGGAAGATTCCTGGGATGTTGCTTTGGGTCGTGTTGATGGTGAAGGAGCAGATAATTTTAATTCAACTTTTTTGAAAGCTTGACTAGTCCTATGAAATTATATCTAGAATAATTTGATGCTTGTATGAAAAAATGTTTTTGTTAGTGAATCAATTCATGAATAACTCTCTGGAATATGTCAATTCAATTCAGTATTTGTTCTTGCTTACTTGTCAGAGTACGGCCAAATTAAATGTACTCTTACACAAAGTTACACAGAAGATGAAAATAATTCCTTAGGCCAGACAGTGTTCAGTTATGTTTTTCTTAAGAGTTCTTATATCTCTATTTACCCTATGTTTGTTAATGAATATTCATATACATCCCAATCCTCCTTAATAACATCTTTCTATTTTACTACATGTCACTCATAGGTGAAAAATTTTTATTTAATTACTCTTTTATAGCTTTTGGAAGAGTCTAACCCGACAGAAACTTTTCTCTAAGACATCTAACCTGAAAAGTACACACATTTAAAATCACAACAACCAAACAATGAGCTTGTGCTATATTTTGCTTAAGTATTAGAAATTAATTATTGACTTTACTTTTTTAAAATCTGTTAACCATCTTTTCTAGTCCTCTTTTCAAAACAAAAATGTATGGTGAAAGTCTAGAACTGAGTTTGTATTTGAGAAAAAAGTTGCAGACATAACAGAAATGTACTGACACCAAAAGAGAATTTCGAACAACTAAATAGAAAATTAAAATCTAGATAAAGATCTATAGAGTTGCAAAGAATAGCCATAAATAGGCTATTTTGCCATTCTTCATATATACAGGACAATATTGAAAACTGCATTTTAAATTTGAACATGCCATTAAAGTGTTCTTTAACTGTTTAATATCATTTTATTTTAATATGCATGTTGTAATTGAGACCAAGTTGGGGATTTGACATTTTATCACTAAGCCCAAAGCAAGAGTCTTTCGCTTGCTCACACTCCATTAGGGGGCGGTCTCCCCTCATGGGACCGCCTGTTAAGTAGCCCGAGTGAGACACAAAGCTTAGAATTGTGATCTCTGCAATATATCGTTCATGAAACAGTTCTTTTATCCTGTTCCCAGATCTCATTATGTTTCACTAGTTGAATAGAGATAAGCCTGGACAATGTTTAAGCTAGATATCGAGGTTGCCTCAGGAACTGCTTGAAGTACATACTGATACATCATTTGTCAGTAAGAGACACCTTTTCTCCTTGAAAAAAAAAGATGAGGGCAGAGGAAATATGCTACAGACCAGCTGCACTTGATTAAGTTTTTACGGTGTGTGCGTGTGTGTGTGTGTGCGTGTGTGTGTGTGTGTGTAGAGACAGAGAGAGAGAGAAGAGAAAGATGAGTTTGCATGCTTGTCAGTTTGATTTAAGTTCCTCACTATTTGTTGCCATTAACACACATACACACACGCACGCACACACACACATCATTTCACAATGAGTTCCATTGGAGTTTTCAGCTCTGCTATTCTGGCCAAATTCCAAATTAGATAATTATATTTCCCCGGTTCTAATCCCTTTTCTCATGTTCATTTAAGCTAAAATCACAGTCTTGACTCATGTCATGTAACTACCCACCTGTTTTTCATTGGACTGTAGCACTAACATGCTAACATATTAATTCCAATTTAATATATCCATTGGTGCTTATAGGAGAGACATGTTGGAGAAACGCTATTTATATAAGTATAACCTCAAATGACATATGCTGACATTTTGATCTGTCTGGTTTAATCCTATTTAAGGAATATGAACAATACCTGATCTTCAGATACTTTGACTTGTGATTGTATAAGAGATTGCTAGAAGCACTCACCAAAATTGAATATCTGTTCTTATTCCTGAACACACAGCTAGGCTACAGTTCTGAGCCTCCCTTGAAGTTAGCTGTGCCCACGTGACTATGCAATAGATAAAGGTAAACAAAAGTGGTGTGTGGTGCTTCCAGAGCCAGCTCCTAAGAACTTGCCCTGTGTATTTGTCCACAATTTTATTCCTAAAAAGAATAGAAACTGTCTCATGGTGAACGGGGATATCCTATCTTGAAGTTGCAGAGCTTTACTGCCCTGAGCCCTGCCAACCTGTCAGCTACTCACTGACCACTGATTGTTAAATCCCCAAATGCCTTCCCACCCTCACAGGCAGGCTGTCTCTGTCTCCCTGCTCAGGTTTGCACTCAGAGCCAGCAGTCCCCCTCCGGGGTGGGCCCCTTTGAAGTGAGCTCTGCCCAGTCTGCTTCTCTTAGCTCTCTCAAGGCCAAGACCCATGGTGGCTGCAGTTCCCCATGTTTCACAAGAGACTGGCTTCAGAGGACAACCAGTCAACGGGGGACAGCTAGTTTCAAGGGATGAGACAGACAATGAGAATGTCTATGCTGGTTTACCAGAAAAAATTTAGGGACACCACTTGCCCCCATCAGAACTATGGAATGAGGACTTGCATACGAGCTGCAGAGGCTTCCTGTGGGGATCAGGTGTGCTCTTCGGGACTCCTCCATCCCACAGGAGCACTGGTTTTGTGGGTTGCCGTGTGGGTTCTGGGGTACATGTGCAGAACGTGCAGGTTTGTTACATAGGTATACACCTGCCATGGTGGTTTTCTGCACCCATCAACCCATCATCTACATTAGGTATTTCTCCTAATGTTATCCTACCTCTAGCCCCCATCCTTCAACAGGCACTCGTGTGTTATATTCTCCTCCCTGTGTCCATGTGTTCTCATTGTTCAACTCCCACTTATCAGTGAGAACATTCAGTGTTTGGTTTTCTGTTCTTGTGTTAGTTTGCTGAAAATGATGGTTTCCAGCTTCATTCATGTCTCTGCAAAGGACATGAACTCATCCTTTTTTATGGCTGCATAGTATTCCATTGTGTATATGTGCCACATTTTCTTTATCCAGTCTATCATTGATGGGCATTTAAACATGTGATGCAGAATGCTGCTGAGTAGAACTGTTGGGTCGCATTTACCACTCTTTCTTAGACTCTAAAGCTCATCAGAATATGAACTTGAGAGAAGTAAGGAGCTTTAAACAAGAGGTTTCTTACCATAACCCTGAAGTTAACCTTGAAGAGGGGCCTTGCTGTGAAAAACCATGACCTCAATTTCTTCTTGGCCTCTCAGTCTTAATCATAGAGCTTAGTCATCAGGTGAGTGGCCTAGAGAAGAACCTTTAGAAATGTGTGGAAAAGGCTAATCCCTGGCTAACCCCTCTGCCAAGAAGAGAGCAGACCTCAATAGCTATCAACAGAATCTGCCTGTGTAGACTGCATGTGCCACAGAGCCCTGCAGGGTCCTAACAATCAGTAGAGCTACAAAAATAGGTTTACAATCGTAAATGAACTCTGTAAACTGCAGAGAGCCTCTGGACCCAGTGAAAAGCATTCTTGTGATAAAAATTGATTATTTGTCTCTTCCCTGTGGTATTTCATCTCTGGATGTTGATTCCCTCATGTCTCCACTTGTATCAAAAGTGTCTCACCCTGAACATATCCAAAATTGAGCTCAGTATTTCCCTACCAAACAACATATTCTTCCAAGGTTATTTTTATCAGCTGTTAAAGTGAGAAATACCAGCATTAGATGTGATTTTTTTCTTCTTCCTAACTGTTCATTTCAAATCATTTACCAGGTCCTGAATTTCTCTCAAGACGATCCATTGTTTATTTATCTCCAAAACAGCATGTCTAATCTAGCCCATCATCGCCTCTTACCCAAACTATCGCAGTAGCTTCTGAGACAGTCTCAAAACATCTCCTTTACTCCCTTTCCTTTAACCTACTTACTATGCATCAGTCATAATGAGGTTTTAAAATGTCCACCCATAGAATACTATATAAAAATTGTCTCTAACATAGCAATGAAAAATATGGATTACAGCTGCATGCAGTAGCGTGGATGAATCTCACAGATATAATGGTAAGCAAAAGAAGACCCCCAATAAATTCAAATCAATCTATGACAGTGGAGGTAAAAAGGTGATTACCTTTTGAGGCATATGACTTAGCAGGGGCATGAGAAAACTTTCTGTGGTTGCTGGAATGGTCTGTAATTTCATGTGGGCAATGGTCTACATGGGTGTGCATATTTATGAAGTTAAGTGAGTTGTCCCATTAAAATCTGTGCATGTTACTTTATGCAATCTATACCTCAACATAAAAGTTATAACTCTATATACAAATGAAGCAAAATAAAATAATAATACCAACTAAATTTCACCATGCTTAACATTTTTAAGAGGCTTCTTATTGCTCTACAGTAGAGACAAAAATCTCTACTGGCTTGAAAGACCTTTGGGTTCTGCTCCCATCATTTGTTTAAAGCCTCATCTCTTGATACCTTAGAAATGCCACGTATCTTGTAGCTCCTCTCATAATATTATCGTCCAAGCCTATGTAAGAACAAGGATTAGGATGAGTCTTACTCAAATCATACCCTAAGTTCCCAAGCATGGTGAGAACTATGGTTACATGGAACTTAACTGAACCTCAGCAGAGAAGGCAGATTCTGCAAATTGGCTGATATGGTTCTGATATAAAGTTAAAGTGAATGAAGAACAAAGAAAATACAGAGTTATGCAGAAGTTGAAGATAATTATTTATACAGAAAGGCAATATGGAACATCCATAGCTGGTACTCAAAAATGACTAAAAATGGCATATTTCCATCATTGGAAAAGGATGAAAAGCTTAAAGGGAGCTAATCGGTAAGGTTATTTCAGTCAGTGAACAGTGGTTGAGTCATATTTGCATTTTCCATCAGATAATTCACTATTCTTGCCAAACTCCACAACTTACTGAAATAATGATTGCCTGGTAGCAAAACTGAAGTATGTGAATGAAGGACATTGTATTGTAAAGCAGCCACATACTGAAGTAATGTTCTATTTTCTTGATAAAGCAAAACAAAAAGCTGTATATTTTATATCACAGCATGCAACTTTCCACATAATAGAGTGAGTGTGAGGTATGAATGATACTGTGTTGATGTTCCTATCAATATTTTATAACTACTCTTACTTTACAAAATTGACAACATTATATTCACTGCACAACAAGGGAGAAAAGGAAAATAAAGTTAGGTGGATAAATATTGAAATACTGAGTATTCATACTATATGCTGAAAATGTTTGTAGTGAGTAGCAAATAATATTCAATTCACATGTCATGACTGCACAAGTAATTTCCAAGCTTTATTGGAAAACTACCCTACACTGACTTTCAATATGGTTCAACTGATGTTCTTTGTTTTTATTAGGTACTCAACAAACCATTGATGCTGGGTTTGAAAATGTTTGCATTGAAAACTTTTTAAATATAATTTCTTTTTTATAATTTCTCTTGTATATAGTTTATGCATATTATTATCTGTTATACTTGTAAAAATTGTTGTTATTATTTATAACAACCCTGTGTGCTGGGCTTCACAGGTGCAAATGTACAGGTGTGAAAGTTGAGTCTCCCAGGGTATACACAACAGGATGCAGGCAATGTCACCCACACTGTCCGTGCTAAGATTGGAACATAAATTATTCTCAATACAAAGACAGTCTTACATTCTGGGTGGAACAGTGTGTCCCCTTGATATGCTTTGGCTGTGTCCCCACCCAAATCTCATCTTGAATTGTAGCTCCCATAATTCCCGTGTGTTGCGGGAGGGACCTGATGGTAGATAATTGAATCATGGGGGTGGTTTCCCCCATACTGTTCTCATGGTAGTGAATACGTGTCACAAGATGTGATGGTTTTATAAGGGGTTTCCTCTTTCACTTGGTTCTCATTCTGTCTTGTCTGCCACCGTGTAAAATGTGGCTTTCACCTTCTACCATGATTGTGAGGCCTCCCCCGTCATGTGGAACTGTGAGTCCATTAAGCCTTTTTTCCTTGTACATTACCCGGTCTTGGATATGTCTTTATCAGCAGTGTGAGAACAGACTAATTCTCCCTTCTTCACTGTCGATGTACCACTGCTGTCAGGTCACCACGTGGGCTGTATTGTTTTGTGATGAAGACGATCCACTGGGATCCAAACAAGAAGGACCATCGTAGACATTCAGTCAAGTGGAGCATGTGCATGGGGAGTTAGCTTGAGGAACAAGAGTGACAGCCTGATGCTTATGGGAAAAACCCAACAGACTCAAGCAAACTATTCCTAGAAAGCAGAGACCTGGTTCTAGTCCTAATGTCTAACCAGCTCTGCAATCTAGAACACCAGCCTTAAACTTGTGATCATATAAAACAAGACAAACAGTTCAATTTTTTTAGATTCACTTCTAGATTTCCAATTCTTCAAGTTTATAGCAACGATCTAAAGGATCAGATTTTAAGAATGATTTTAAAATTTAAGAGACCATAGCCTGAATCCTGACTCAGCTATGTATTAGCTGTGACACTTTGGACAGGTTGCATTATCCTTTTAAGCATTGATTTGCTCACCTAGGAAGTTAAAAACAATGTTGTATGGATATGAAAGGACTGGAGATAGTACAGACAGTCTGCTGAGCCAAGTAACTACTGTTAGTAGACAAACAACATTGGGGTGATTGTTATTAATTTCTTATTTAATCCAATTCTTTATCTAAAAAGCTAATTCTCCCATTCCAATGTATTCTCATCTATGCGGGGACTTAACATTTACTAAACAGCTGGATTTTTATTTACCCTTTCAGCTACTTAACAATCCTAAGCAGAACTGTCCTTTTGCATTATAAAAAAATCAGCTTTTTACTCCTAATTACACAGTATTAGCTGTATCTCTCCAAGACATCAAAGCTGTTTGGGCTTAAGAAGTCCTCCTTTGATAATGCAAGTAGCCCAGAGATTGGCCACCCTCAATTTCTTAATTTCTAGGCTGTGCATCTGATGAGAGGGAACAAAGGTTTGGAGAAGTGGAAGGAGTGAGAACGTCAGAGAAAGAGGGAAGAAGGATGGAGTTCTGTAGCTTCTCTTGTCTGTAAGAGAGTTCTCTTTCATACCGCCTCTCCTAATTCTGTGTACTCATTACACGGAAGCAGGTGAAACACACATCAGCTTTGCAGATTTGGCTCAGGACTTCAAGGTGTGATTGTGCCAGGAATCTATTCCTTGACCTTGGCTATAACCCTTAACTTCTAGGACACAGTTTTTTTCTGGTAAGATCGATGTCATCTCTGATCTACTTATCTAAAAACCTTCAGATGGGGAGCAATTGGGAATGTTTTTCAAATAGAAATCCTTATGCAATGGGGAGTTATAATTTTTAGTATTTTTACACATATTATATACTTTTTGCTAACTTCCTGCGTTAACCAGTTTCTAAAAATAGTTATACTTCTTTTATAGGTCATAAGATTACATTTTATTGTCCATCGAGTTAGATGTACTTCTTATGTAAAATTAATAGGAGTATGTGAAAATGCAAATTTATGTAAATATGCAAATGGAACTGAATGCATCATGTTGAGCTCTCTATAGGATACAAAAAAACAGGCATGGATTCTTTTACAGAGTCAAACATAAGCTTGAACATACAAATTTTATGGCATAATTAATCATATGCAATATTATAACAGTGGTAAGCCAAATTTTCAGTAAATAAAAATGAATTATGAGGCATGTACACTTTTAATTCGACGCATTGTCTTATGGTTTATGAAGCATGGGTTTACTCTAGCAGTTGCTGGGGAGCTGGGCGTGAATCTCTTGTTTCCTCTTAGGAGGTGTTGGAATTAGGACACAGAGCGGGGCATAATGTGTGGCAGAACTAGACTAAAAGGGTTCCCAAGTAAGAGTAGGACTCTTTACGGTAGGGGTTATATGTTGTTCTTATTTGTATTTATTTATATTTTGCAGAATTGTGGTCTGTTACACTGTCTGGGTCAAAATAGGTCTTCCATTAGCACTTGCTGATATTTAGTATTCTGTAATAAATCACTCTGAACATATTTATTTATTTACTAGAGGTTTAATGATTATTTTATATGCACAAAATTGGATGCTAAGTACAAAGGAAAGGACTTTGCTCTCAGGAAATACTTGGATAACAAGGAATATAAGACAAGAACAAAATTCATTAGAATTCATGGCGGAAGAATAGGTAAAAGAAGGCTTTGGGCCGGGGATAGGGTTGGATAGAGGTATTGAAAGACAAACAGAATTTGATACACGTTTAGAATTCTGTTAGAACCTCTTTTCTGAAAGAATTATTTTTCAGACTAATTTGATTATTGTTATTAAATTTCTACAGATTTGGCTTTCTCTTTAGAAATACATTTTATTATTATCAAACATATTCCCTTTGTCTTTTCTATGTGGCCTCTATGTACTGTATTTATTAGACAACTAGTTTTAAATAGCTATTATGTATCAGGCATTAGGTACCAGGTATTTCAAATAAAAACATTCATAAGGTAGAGTAATTGCTGGCCGTCTTGGAGTATTTCACTTAGTAGGAAAGAAAGGTATTGAGTAATTGAATAGACGATAATAGTCATTGTGACAAATGCTATGAAGGGTAAGTGTAAGATCCTCTAATGGTCATATTCACTGCAGGACCAAACAATAATTAGGAGACAGTCAAATAAGGTAGAAAGTGGGATGCTCGGGTATATCAGGAAGAGGACAGTATGGCTACAGAATAGTAATCGAGGGATAGGGTGCCCAGAGCTGTGGACAGGTGCCAGCTCATAATGATGTTTTGGAGACCTGGTTACCCTGAGCACTAAAAGGGTTTTGAAAATTTTAATCAAACATAGAACATGATTACTTTTACTTTTTTCAAAATGGAATTCCTATGAATTCTGTGATTAAAAAAAAGAACTAGGAGGAGGCAAGAGTGATTGTAAAGAGAACGTTTGGAATATTTTGCAGTATGCTGAGAAAGAAATAATGGTAATTTAAACTAAAGTGGTAGCAATAGAGGCTGATATAAGTGGACATACGTGAATAAAACTTAGGGAGAATTGCCTGGATTTGGTGACTGTCCCAATGTATCAACAGACAGGAAAATATAGAAGATAATTTGTGATATTTTGTCATAAACAGATGAATAACAGGTCCTTCATTGAGAAGAACACTAGATAGAACAGGAACATATTTTTTGGCACGTTAAATTTATATTGCAGTTTGTCCAACTAATGATAACACAGATAACAAGAGATTATCTGTCTTTATCTTTCTCTCTCAAATTTGATAGTCATGAACTTCTTAATGATGGGGAGGGCAGTGGAGAAGAAGGTTTCCCTTGGGATATAGTGCAGAGGAAGACGTGGGCACGGGACAGGGCACTGGTGAACACGGAAGGTCAGGCAGGGCAAAGGATGCCCATGAAATTAGGATTAAAAGAAATATAGGAAAAGAAGACATTAAACCCAGGAGATGCCCAGAAAATAGAAATGAAACAAAACGTAAAGGGATAGGGAAATTCAAGAAGAGAGGTCCACATGTGGAATGGAACTGAAGTAGAGTAGTTGATAACTTAGCTGTCTCCTAACTCAGTCTTCTCAGTTTCTCCCTCCCTTACCCAAACTGGAAGAAAAGAAAGGGGGAAATGAACACACCGTCAAAAAAGTGAGCAGACTGAGCACTGTGATGGACTAGATGGATGACACTGGGCTGATGCCTAGTCCTCATGTCTGCCATTGTATCCTAAGGATAAAATGTACTCCCTTAGAACATTCGACTTCAGTGCACTAATGCGTACTAAGTTCATGGCACAGTGGAAGTAGGCAAAAGACAGTTGTGATCCCCAACTCTAAGATTTCCCTCTTGGCTCAACCCTTCTCCCCTCAACCCCCACAAATACATACAGCCTTGGCTTCTGTTTCCTTTTTTCCATCTCAAGAGAATGTTTAAAACATCCTAGAACACACATGGAATATGTAGGCCTTAATGATGCTTCATTCCTCATGGCCACACACAGACAAATGCATTCAGATACAAAATCATAAAAGGCTACAATTAAAAAATAAAGACATTTGACAAACTCAGGAGCAAGTGTTGTCAGCTCATGCTATAGAATTACAAGCCAAAAACCAAAGAATGAAAAAATAAACACATATAACCACTGCATTTGTAAGTTTTATATTTATTACTGAGTTCAAAGGACTCAAAACAAGAACAGATTATTAGAAAATAACAAACACTATATAAAAATGAACTAAAAATGTGTTAATTTGTTTTTGTGTAAACAAACATTAAAAATCAAACTAAACAGTCAGCCCACAAGTGAAGAAAAGCAAAAACTAAAACTAAAAAGTAGCTGTGCTGGTCCTTCACACTGACCACCACGCATCTGTCTGTCTCCTCCCAGGCATGTGAGAGAGGTGCTGGTCCTTCACACTGACCACCAAGTGTCTCTCGGTCTCTTCCCAGGCATGTGACAGAGGCACTTTGTAGCCTCCAGAATCAGGTGTGGCCACATGACTTTTGCTATATAAGCGATGTGTGTCATTGCACACTTGAAGGTCTAAGGATCCAGTCGTGCTGTCTTTATAACAGAGCTATGGAGACACCAATATTCCAGGCTGTGTTTCTGGAGTAAAGACCACTCAGCGAGGGGCTGCTGCCAACCTGTCATGGATCCGAAAAAGGAGCGAGAAATAGAATGTTGATGCTTTAGGCACTGAGATTTTGCAATTGCTTGTTGCAAGACAGTTCTCCCGTTGGTCTTGGACCAACCCAGATCTCCCGCCTTTCTTACTAGTAATTCTTAAGAACCACAGTAGAATGTGCTCGGGATGCAATATCCTGAGATAGGGCCCACCTGGGCTCCATTTCTCTCTCCCCTAGAAGCAGGGTGTCCTAAAAGCTTTGCCCAGGGAGTTGCAGGGCCCCTGGGGTACACCCAGGGAGGGCTGCTTTCCAGGGTCCCTCAGCTGGAATGCAAGTGGCATATGCCCAGGTGAAGCTCTGTCCACTCTGGGCAGCTTTCCTGTGCCATGGGGGATGAGCTTGCATTGAGTCCTACCTGGGTTTGGGTTGTCCCTTGCTGCCTGTATGTAACTCCTTGCATCTGAGTGCGTTCCTTCTCAACAGACTCAGACAAGTTGGTAACCAGTGCACAGGGAACCTGCTTCACATATGTTACCTCAGAACACCTGTCCCGGCAGACACACCTAGGAAATAAATTATAATAAAGAAACACATCAAAAACAATAGTGAAAATTAACAAAGTAGAATGGCTTATGCCACATAAAAGATAAATTTAAGACACAAATTTTCTATTTATTAAATAAAAATAATTGGGAAAGCACGCACATAAGAAAGTTTGACAACAAGTAACAGGAAAAAACCCACAATTCTAGAGGACACACATTTTAAAGAAAATTTTATAAGTGTTATATGCCATATGAATTTTATGTTAATATATTTGAAAATATTCTAAAAATATTTTTACTAGGAGAATGTAAATAATTATAAAGATAAAAGAGAATTCTACAAAAAAAAGGTCTGGTCCATATATTTTAGGAGCTTTATACATTCTTCAAAGAATTTTGAGTTTCAAAGCATAGGAAAAGATCAATAATCTTAAGAAGACTATTATGGATGGGATTTTACGCCCCTCCACAAGCCCCAAATTCATAAGTTGCCTCCCTAACTCCCAGTGTGATGATATATGGAGGTAAGTTCTTTGGGAAGTATCAGGTCATGAGAGCAGAGCCTTCATGAGGGGGTTCATTCCCTAAGAGCCTTGAGAGACCCTGCTTCCTCTGTTTGTCTCTCCCTGTCATGGGGGGACATTGTGAGCAGGCCTCGTCTGCAAGCCAGGAGGGAAAGAACCAAAGAACCAAATCTGCCGTCAGCCTGATCTCAGACTTCCAGTCTCCAGAACTATGAAAAATAAATGTCCTTGCCACTCAGTCTGTGGTAATTTGTTAAAACAGGCAGAGCTGACAGATACTCAAATAACCTTTATATCTATGCCTGCATAGATGCAAATACACACACACACACAATTTCAGGATTACAAAGATGCTCCAATACTGCAAATATGTTATTGCATATTTCCCAATTACTGTGCATAATTCATCTGAGTAACAGAAGAGGAAATCCATCTACTCTTTTTGAGTGGTATTTAATTAATTTTAAAATATAAAATATTTTCCTGATTAAAGGAGATGTCAGTAAACTTGATGTGGAGGAGAGCTATCTAACTATGAAAAATGGAATATATCTCAAACTGGTTTCAAGTATGCTAATTAATGTGAGATACAAAGGAATTCCTATTAAAATCATCCACAGTCAGGCACATGATCATCATTGTAATTCAACATTGCACCTCAAGTTCCAGCCAATCCGCCGAGCAAGAAATATTGATATGTAGTAAAACGTGGCAAGAGCACCATTGTACTCAAAAGTTGGATAAAAGTTTAATAGTATGAAAGGAAGAATTGTTCAAATTTTTAAAAATAATTAAATTCTAATTTGTAAAGAGTACATTTACACTTTGTGGGGCAGGAATTCACATACAGTTTGCGATCATTGAATAAAAGCTACTACAAACAATGAAAAAAGAGAACATAGGCATTAATTCTATTTCATTATAAAAACAGTAAAAACATTAGTTCACAACTATTATGACTTTGACAGTTTGTGCTGTTACAAAGAGTAAGCTCTTCAAACGGGCTCAGTTCTAGTTCTAGAAACATGTCCATCTTAATGTATCTCCATAATTATTTTGTTCAAGACAAAGATATGTTGGAAAATTGCATTTTCTTTTATTAAAGTATTTGTATGAGTTACTCTCTCTTTCCGCACATAGCTAGTCAAAGGTGTTTTCAAACTCTGCAGGAAATAAAAACAAAGTCCTTTGCTATTTTAAAACATGTCCCTACCAGCCTGCCTGACACACAGCATTTTTTCACTGCAGGCATTGAACATCAACCCCCCACCTCTACCACTGCCTCCTTCTCTTAACTTTTGCGTTGGAGAAGTAATCTTAGATGTCATAGCAAAACTGAACACTACTTGTTTCCTTTCTACCACTGAAGCTAAGTATGAGTTTGTGCCTGGTTAGAGAATTCTAATGTAAAAAAATATTTTTCACCTCTGTGAAACACTGATCACATTCGATATTGCTAAGTTGATGGGTTAGTCGTTCAGATCACAAATGCTCCTCTCAAGTGGATCTACTGGAGAAATTCCCTGTGAGACTAGGATCAAAAACGGTTGCACTTTTGAGAAACCTGTTTGCTGCAATCTTATGAAGAGTTAATTAATATAATTGTCATGTTTTATCATTATTTTGGCTACTAGGGAACTTTAACTCTATGTAGGACAAAATTATGTGCTAAGTATTTTTCTGTGCTGGATTAACACTAGCTGCAAGCTATTCTACCTTCTTATGTTCTTTCACCCTTAATTCCACCTCTATTTTAAATTCTTTTTTATTGATGTTTTCAATGTACGATACCCTAGTATTTTTACAGTGAACTAAGCAAAATATACATAAGCAATATACATGTACAAATATTGCTTACATTTCACAATTTGCATTGCATATAATATTTCCTATTCTCCCTGCTTACTTCTCTCTCATTCTCAATAATTTGTTTTATCTCTTCCTTATGTGTCTATTATTCTTCAAGTCAGAATACTTTTTGATGAAAAGAATAAGCCTCAACTAAGCTGTAAACAGGCTCCACTCTGGAAATATAAGATGGTGATACTTTTCCTGTTATGGATCTGGGATTCTTCGCTTGTTATTATTTTTTTATTGATAGCGCAGTCACGTACATAAAGGGAAAGAGGAGAAATTTCATAAGGGACAGAGGCAGGCAGGTCCTTGGGGACACCCAAGTACCAGTAAGATCTTGTGAGCTGCTAATTGCTTTAAATACCACTCTTGAAAGTGGTGCAGGGACAGTGAGTCTGCACACTGTGTCTGTGCAGGGTCTTATTATCTGAATCAATATCAATGCTTTAAAAATTGGCAAGAACATGAAGACCTTGAAGCTTCTCTCGTCGCAAGGAAACCAAAATGGAATATTAAATATTTAAAAAGTAGGTCAGACTTAATAAATGCATTTTCAAGTAATCCAGCCTTTAAATTAAGCCACAGTATAGGATAGATGGATTTGAAATGATGTGCCAGCAGCAATGCCAGTCCTTGCTGGTGCTCCTATTATGTCAAATTTCTATTTACACAGAAATAGCTTAATGCAAATTTACTTCCAAAAAGTGACAATTAGGATCCAGAAAATAAAACGCCTGATTCTCAGTTGAAGCAAACGTTCAGGGAGGGTGGGGATTATGCCAAGACCTGGTGTCATGAAGTCTGGGAAGCACAGTTACAGAGAAATGAGGTTGTAGCAAACACACACACACGGCCACTGGAGATGTCAAAATTCGCATCTTGCTTTCACCACAAAATGGCAGGATTTCCCCACTGTGTTGAGAATGATGTTTCCCAGTTGCTGCTAACAGGCTCTGGGAATGGGGTAGTTTTATGAAATACGTTCTGGCTTCTGCAGTCCTTCAGTACACTGAGTAAGTGAATGCATCTCATAACCCTTTCTCCATCACAGTCACTGGGACAGTGTTGCTGGCACCGTTCCATGAAAATCATCTTCCTGGGGAAGATGGGAGGCCCAGAACTGTCAGTCTCTGTCTCCATTTGAGGCTCTATTAAAACCCTATCAATCAATGCCAGTGTTTTGCATTAGGACTGCTTTGCCATGTGGACAGCCCAGATTGATCCCCAACTATGTTCAATTGTTTTAACCTAGGTTCGTGCAAGTGCCCACAAAAAGCCCCAGATTCATCCAATGAGAAACAATTCTAGACATCGACTAACATAGGTGTTCTCAATCTGGAGTGCACATGAGAACGACCTGGGAAGCTTATTCTAACACTGCTTAGAACTAAACACGGGGAGGCCCTAACCCAGTGAATCGGAATCTCTGCGGCTGGGAGCAGGGATCCTTAAACTAGATTGAGAACACTTTAAATCCTTGCCCTGCCTGATAAGTGAACTCAGAATTGGCTGCGCTTTGTAAGAGCTGGGAGCTTGTCTGCTCTCCAAGAGTTATAACACCTTGTAACTTACTACTGCAACCGTCTAATTCAATTTTGGAAACCGTCCTTTTTTCTAAAGTAATTCTTTACGTTAAAAGAATGTTTTCTAACATTCACCCTTTGAAATCCTAGAGAATACATTTTATCTTCTCTGTATTTGAAGACCATTCTCGTTTACTACGGTCTCATGTTTCTTCCTGTAGCCATCTTAATTTTCTCTTTCTGGTTCTAGACATAGTCTACACATGCACAAACAAATGCTTCCTAGTCATCCGTTTAAGTAAACACATAAAACAGGAAATGTCCCCTTGAATATGAAGGTTAAATGGCATGGTTTCCTTTGAAGCTACGTCTTAGAAGGGTAGTGGATACAAGGGAAAAGTCTTAGAAAAGCCCTCAAAAGCACTAAGGTCAAACTTCCACAGACGCGCTCCTGTGGAGCATTGCTTGAACTTAAATTTTCACATTGTGTGAGCTAGCCGTTTGTATGTTGTGGCCCCGAACCAAAATAAATGTGTTTATCCTGCAAGTTAATTACCCTTGTCCCTCACAAACTCTTGTAAACTATTGATGCATTTGGGAAACACCAAGATTTGGGATGTATTAAAAGGTCTAATGTCCACAATGTTCAGACTTCTCTGCACCCACTGATCTTCTCCTCTGTATTGTAACATTTGACTTAAAAACATTTTTTAAATAGCTTCACCTTGGGGAAATTGTAATAAAATATACCTTGAGGAAAACGATTCTTAATTTTAATTCCAATACATCTTTCTTTAACTGTGTAATGACAGAACCATTACATGATTTGAAGACAAAAATGAATTGTGTTTAGCGTTCAATAACATACTGAGTGCTCAAATCAGCTTCTGTAATCCTAAAAGCATCTGTATAAATAGGCATTATTGCTGTTACCATTTTACAGATGTGAATATAAAGTTTTAGCAAGGATAAAAATTTAAACAATCTAATAAATTGTGGATCAGTGGTTGGCTATGATTATTTTGATTCCAAATAAACTAGTCTTCCCACATTTTCTCATAAGCTAAAAGAAAAAAAAAGAGGCTGGGCGCAGTGGCTCAGGCCTGTAATCCCAGCACTTTGGGAGGCCAAGGCGGGTGGATCACCTGAGGTCAGGAGTTCGAGACCAGCCTCACCAACACGGTGAAACCCTGTGTCTACAAAAATTACAAAAATTAGCTGGGCATTGTGGCGGGCACCTGTAATCCCAGCTACTTGGGAGGTTGAGGCAGGAGAATCATTGCTTGGACCTGGAAAGCGGAGTTTGCAGTGAACCGAGATTGTGCCATTACAGCCTGGGTGACAAGTGTGAAACTCCATCTAAAAAAGAAAAACTTTTTTTTTTTTTTGACACAGAGTCTCGCTCTGTCACCCAGGCTGCAGTGCAGTGGCATGATCTGGGCTCACTGCAACCTCTGCCTTCCGAGTTCAACTTATTCTCCTGCCTCAGGCTCCCGACTAGCTGGGACTGCAGGCATGCACCACCATGCCTGGCTAATTTTTGTATTTTTTAGTAGAGATGGAATTTCACCATATTGGCCAGGCTGGCCTTGAACTCCTGACCTCGAGTGATCCACCTTTCTTGGCCTCCCAAAGTGCTGAGATTACAGGCCTGAGCCACTGCACCTGGCCAAAGAAAAATGTTTCTAATGGGAAAGCTATCATTTTCTCCTCCCCAATCTCAATCCCCTCTTATGTATTCATCCTAAAAAATGAGAAAAATAGAGAACTAATTACTAAACCACCATGGTGGGAGTAAAAAAGAATATTTACATAAAATATGTCTTAACTTCTTAGAAACTGGACCAACAATACCCTCTTAATAGATTTTGCTTTCTATCACTACATACCCATCTAATTTCCTACACCAGGTCACTGATATACATTGACGTATAGAGAAAGAGTAGAATTATTTTCATTAGTAAATCATGTATTTGTCCATGTTCTTTGCTACCCAGAATCTCAAATTCGATTGCAGAGAAACCGATGCTCTACAAGGTCATGGGAGTGGGGGTCTTCCATGAATAGCTTCTGGGAAGAGGCAGGCCCCACTCCAGCCTTCCACACCTACCTCTCTGACCAACACTTAATTTCTCATATTTCAGATTAGACTTTCCTCTGCCCTAACACCTTCAAACCATAATGAGCTTTTCAATATCTTTGATTATATGCAAAATCCCAGAACCCTAGAGGCCTACCCTGCTCACCTGGGCCCACCTGTGTAGCCAGTATCCCGCCAGTATCCCAGCACTGTGACTTCCACGCTGTTGGGACCCTTAGCCTTCTCTTAAGTGAATAACTGAATTCAGATACAAACTGGGGCATGTTATAGAGCAAGAAAACTAGTGCCTGGGTAAAAACTCCTTTTGATGTTCCATTATTTGAAGTCAAGGTTCCTATCTCCGTGAGTGGATGGAGAGGGCTTCGGTGAAGGAGTCACAGACCAAGCAACAAGCATGCTTTCCGAATTTGCAAATGGTGCGGTAACTCCCAGCCAGAAATGAAACAGCCACATTCATAATGAGATAGCCACGTTCACAAGGAGATAGTCACCTTCGTTCTTTTGTTTCCTCATCCAATGGCTGTGCAATGCTCCCATGTGTGGGCGTTCTTTCACTGGGAATACCACAGGGAATTTGAACAAGATGTCCACCCCGTACACATCATATCTTAGTGTTTATGTTCCCGCCCCAAACATGCATTGACAGATTCCTTTCCAGAATGGAAACAAAGGTCACTGTTCTTCTCATAACTCCAAACACTATCAGGTAGCAGGACTTTGGGATAAGGGTGTGTGCCTACCTTAAATCTGAAAACAAACAAGTCAACAAAATATTTTGATTTTTGAGAAAAAATATATCTATTGACAAAGATAGTTTTCAAAACAGAGTAAAAGAAAATTTAAAATAAAAATAAATTTTAAAAAGAGTGACATTCAGACCTGACATAATAGCTTATAGCACAACAAAGAATTCATGGCTTGCATGAGTCCATGCTGAGAAGCTGGGTGAGCTCCCCTGCCCTGAGGGGAGAGGGAAGAGGTCCTCAGAGGCACCCAGTTGCTACCACAATTTATTTCATCCTGGTGATACTGTCCTGACAACATGCAGTGTTGAGAGGTGAGCACCAGGGGCGCCTGTGTGCGTATAGGTATGCAGGTGGGTGGGGTGACGGCGGCTGGCGTGTTCCTGAAGTCACAGGCTGTCCTTGCCAGGACCGTGAGCAGGAGCCCAGGACAGCAGCAGCTCTGACATTGCGGGCACAGCAGGGTGAGGGGTCACGCGGAGCTCTGAGACCATGGCTGTCACTCAAGGAGTCATTAGCGCTGAAAGGAAGGCGGTGAAGCTTGTTGTGTTGTCATCACACTGCGAGAAGGTTGGCTGCCGACCAAATTAGCTTGCTTAGGGAGTGTGAATCAAAATGACATGTAATCTGAATGGTAATGAAACTTTTCTCTTGCTTCAGGCTTCAGATTTCATCCAGAAAGCCGTCATCTGGAAGACATTATCTTCTCTCTCTCTCTCTTGCTCTCTCTCGCTCTCTCTCTCTCATTTTGGCTTAAATTTTCAAGTTTACATACAATGTAAAAATAATTTTTAACCAACAGTGCTTGGACAACTGATGTTTAGTGAATTTGATGGCTGAGTCAGTGGTGGGAGACTTTCCCTGGGGAAGAAAAAGATTTCACGATAGCAGTATAGTTCTTTCTTAGATTTGTCTATGAAATATGAAAGCTCTAATCCCAAGTGAAAATACTGAAAGCAAAAAAGATCCAGTCACACATTGTTAGCAAGAATACACATTATAAAGCAAAGCGAATAACATCAAACGGGGTGAGCAGTTCTAGTTTTGAATGGACTACCATATGTAACCACTTATCACCCTGTTTACTTACTACAAAGACCTATTAAATTGTGCAACATCAAGTGTAGTTATGTTTTGCTATACAGTGTTTTAAGATTTGTGTTACAAAAGTTGTGAAATCAGTTCACCAGAGTTATGCAGATACAGAATAAGGCATATAATGTAATGTATGCACTCTGATTTGTTAGTGTTGATGAATGGTGATTATGAGTTAATATTGCTAAAATGTTAAAAATTTAGAAAACCGCCTCCTTGATTGGTGATAATTCTGTTCCATTGGACATGGAGTTTATCAGAAAAGGGGCTTTGCAGAGCCAGATGTATTCACATCTCTTTCTCTCATTTATTAGTTTGTGAATATAGGGAAGTTGAGATTGCAGGAAACTAATTCCAAAATGTAGGTAAAGGAGAAACCATATGTACCACACATCTGTATCATCACCGAGATAAAATAAGTTCTGAGCTCTTTATAAAAAGCAACATGAAGATATAAAAAAGAAATAATGTCAGTTCTGTCTGCATTTATTCTACCAATATTTTGGAAACATAAATAATTATATTTTTTAATAGATCACTTGTCTGAAAGAAAGAAAACCTGTGTCCAGTTCTGGTTTCTTTTTCTTTTTTTTTCTTTTTTTTTTTTTTGAGACGGAGTCTCGCTCTGTCGCCCAGGCTGGAGTGCAGTGGCCGGATCTCAGCTCACTGCAAGCTCCGCCTCCCGGGTTTAGGCCATTCTCCGGCCTCAGCCTCCCGAGTAGCTGGGACTACAGGCGCCCGCCACCTTGCCCCGCTAGTTTTTTGTATTTCTTAGTAGAGACGGGGTTTCACCGTGTTAGCCAGGATGGTCTCGATCTCCTGACCTCGTGATCCACCCGTCTCGGCCTCCCAAAGTGCTGGGATTACAGGCTTGAGCCACCGCGCCCGGCCTCAGTTCTGGTTTCATAATTATTATCTGCTTTGGAAATTTTTAAAACATCATACCATAGCCTGTAACTTTAGTGAACATATTTGTACTGTATAATAATTTCATATTTTTGCAATTTTAAAATATTTAATGGAAAAATATGATCTGTGAGCTAACATAATAATAATAATAATAATAATAATAGCATATTATTGCTTTACAATGTGCCAAGGACTGTGCTAACTACCTAATAAGCACTACTGCATTTACTTTTCACACAAATGCTGCAAAAATTGTCTTTGTTTTAAGATTTTAAAAAATCCCTGAGGCTTAGAGGAGATAAATAACTTAGCCAAAAAGCACAAGATGCTAAGAAGCATAGTTGTATTTGAATTCAGATATTCCTGACTCCAAAATATATGTTACTAATATGTCTCATGTAGTAATTTAGATGCCTATCAATATTTCCAAGGCAGTTGTTTTAAAATACATTGATTCATTTTAATTGTGGCAAATTTAATATTTGAAAATAATAAAAATAAACATGTAAATCAAATTAATATACCACCATGCTTTTAAAGTACCATTTGGTTGAAATCTTGGTCTCAGTGTAATTTATGAAACTGATTTTTCTATATGGCTTTGATGGCAATTCTAACACCACAACTGTAAAATGTTTTTAACCATGGAAGCATAGAAATAATCATTGGCCTTCTACTTTGTACCAGGAACTGCACTGTGAGTTTTTAATCCTCCCAAAAGCCCTATGTAGTAATTATTGAAGTTTAAAAGTAAAGGAAACTCAGACATAGTTGGAATAAATGAGACATTGATGAAATAAGCTGCCATAGCAGCTATTTTGTGATTATTTCTTAGTAGTCTTTATTTTTAGAAGAGTTTTAGATTTATAGAAAAACTAAGAGGGTAGGACGGAGAGTTCTCATGTAATCGAACACAGAGTGTCCCCTTTATTAACATCTTGCATTATGGTACATTTCCTACAATTAATGAAATAATATTGTTAGATTGTTGTTAACTGAAGTCCAGAGCCTATTCAGATCACTTCAGTTTTCACCTAATGTCTTTTTTCTGTTCCAGAGTTCCATTAAGCATAGTACAATACAACGAGTCAGGATAGCTCCTTATGTTCCTTCTGGCTGGGATAATTTCTGGTGCTTTTTCATGTTTTTGATGTCCTTCACAGTTGTGAGAAATATAGGTCAGCGACAGCACAGAATTTCTTTCCATTGGGATTTGTCTGCTATTTTACTCATGGCTAGACTGGGGTTATGAGACTTGGGTAAGAAGATTATAGAGAGTGTCATTTTTACCACATAAAAGACACATAATATCAGTATGATTCATGGTTGTTGATGTTGACTTTGAACACGTGCCTTACGTAGTGCCTGTCAGGTTTTCTCATTGTAAAGTTACTAATTCTCCCCTCCACCATATTTTCCACACTGTACTTTGGAAGGAAGACTCTACGTGTCATCTGCACTTGAAAAGTGAAGAGTTATGTTCTCCCTTGTGGAGGACAGACTGTATCCATTATTTGTAATTCTTCTCCATGGGAGACTCATCTCTTTTTCCCACTTATCTATTTTACAGATATCAGTATGGATTATGATATTTATTTTATACTTTGAGTTGTAATTCAGTACTTTGTTTTTTGCTCAAATGGTTCTAGTTTTGTCTCATGGGAGCACTTTTAGCGGGTTCCTGTGCTCCTTTGACTGACTTACATCAAAGTGGTTCCTTTTGAACACGGCATACTTTCTGGAACTATTAGATACTTCAGGCTCATCTTGCGTATTTTTTTTGTCTCAGTCTTAGAATCCGGCATTTTTTGTAGGACCTCTTTTTTTGTTGTCGTTGTTATTGGAGAATGGTATTAGAAGCCAAAATCTAGGTACTAGGTGTGCTCATTAAGTGTTGTTTTATTTAGTTTGTCAGGGTGGACAAAGAAAGAAATATATATACTAACCTGTACATACACACACACACACACACACACATACACACACACACGTTTCCATAGATAATCATCTGTAACTATATTAATCTAAACGCAAGTTATTACTGGTATTTCCATCTTTAATCCATTATCACATGTATCTTTCTGCTCTCCTCCCTTTGTGTATCTACAAATTCACATTGCAACAGTGAGAAATCTAGCTCTTACCATCTGCCATCCATTTACTGAATTGTTCAATAAGTGTATAGTAATAGACAGATACAGCAGTATGGGAATTGTTATCCAGTACCCCTGTGGGAGACCACTCAACCAACTAGAACACAGTGCTGATGTGTCATTCCTTTTGCTATTACTCTTAGAAATTCCACTCATTTCCAAAGTCATGTAGGCCAGCACCTTTCTCTGACACCTCCTTCACTGAGATTGTTCTATGTGTTTGTAATAGCATTAGATTCTCTTATCACAATCTGCATTTCTTCCTGGAATGTCTCAAACCTTTATTGTTCTCTTAATTTGTATACAATAAGGTTCACTGTTTGTACTATATAAAGTTCTATATATTTTGACAAATGTATATTATGTATCTACCATTACACAATCACATAAAATAGTTTTACCTCTTGAAAAATCCTAATGTTCCACCGATTTATTATCCCTCTTTTCTTACCTTGAACATCTGATTACCACTCATAAGTTTACTGTGTCTGTAGTCTTTTCTTTTTCAGAATGTCAGAGAATTGGTACCATAGATTATGTAACCTTTTCAAACTGACTTCTTTCATTGACAATATGAAGTTCAAGGATAAATATGTCTGTTTTTATTTTTCCTTGATAGTTTCTTTTTATCAGTGAATAATATTCCATGTATGAATTAGTAAGTTTGCCTACTCATTAACTTAATGGAGGACACTTCGACTGCTTCTTGTTTTGGGTTATCAGGAATAGAGCACTATAAGCATTTGTGTTCAGATTTTTTGTGAACGTAAGTTTCCAAATCAATTGGTAAATACCTAAAAGCACAATTTTGAATAAAACGGTAAACACCATGTTTAGCTTTGTAAGAAACTGCTCGAGAGTCTTCCAAACTGGATATACCATTTTGCATTTCTACCAGTAAATGCTCATTCAAGAAGTCGTGTTGTTCTACATCCTCATCAGGACTGTTTTTTTTTATTTTAGTCACTCTGATTGTTCAGGAGTGTTATCTTGTTTTAGTTTTAACTTTGATTGACTGATGATAAATATTCTGAGCATATTTTTATATGCTTAGTTGAGGTGTATGCATTTTGGTGAGGTACATGTTTACATATTTTGCCCATCTTTAATTAGATTGTTGTTTTCTTACTGTTGAGTTTTAATAGTTATTTGAGCACAGTTGACCCTTGAACAAAACTGGGATGTGTTGCCAACTCCCTGCATTGTCAAAAATTCATGCATAAGTTTTGGCTCCCCCGAAACTTTACTACTGATAGCCTTGTCAACAAAATAAATAGTCAATTAACATATTTACATAGGTATCATACACTGTATTCTTCCAATAAGGTAAGCTAGAGAAAAGAAAATGTTGTAAAGAAAATCGTCAGGAAGAGAAAATACATTTACAGTACTGTACAGTGTTTATTGACACTGTAACTTTCTGTCTCTGCATCTGCAGTCTTCAATCTGTGGTACATATCAAGCAATTCAACTTTTTCTTGTAATGTCATGACTTTGCTCTCTGAAAGCACTTTCGGCATCACCAGTGGCACTTCACATGGGTCTCATGGTGTTATTTTAGGTTTAAGATGTTGCATTAAACATGATGAAAAATGTATAAGAACTGCAAGAGATCACTTTTTACTTGCACATGCAATTTAGTGGAGAGGTGGATTGCTCATGAGCAGAAGATGAGTGTTACAAGATGTTTTAAGCAGATACATGCAATATGCACTCATTGCGATACCAACAGGAATGACTGTGAATTGATGAGAGCAGTACAGTTGGTACTGTACTTTTATTCAGTTAACATTTAATATTGCATCTTTACATTTGTTTACATTTCTTTCAACGGTTAATGGTGTCATGTACAATCTGTGTATGTGTACATTTTGATAAATTTTAACTCTGAATAACTGATTTATGTACATTTTATGGTAGTAAATAAAATAGACTAGTTTTATATATATTTTTATGTATTCATTACATGCTTAAATTTGTCTTAATTTTTTTCAATATTTCTAGGTTACATTGTTCATCTAGTAGTTTATTTCAAATTGTCATAAATCTCTAACCAATTTTCCAAAATACTTTTTGAAAATTTTTTTTGTATAAGTGAACCTATATAGCTCAAATCTGAGTTGTTTAAGGGTCAACTGTATTTTGGATATAAATCATTTGTCACACATAGTTTTTGCAAATATACTTTCCCACTCTGTGGCTTATCTTTATTTTTTTTTTCTCTTAACACTTTTTTTGACAGAGCAGAAGTATTTTCTTTTTTAAAAAGATTTTAGCGAAGTCAAATTTATCAGTATTTTCTTTTATGGATTATGTTGTGCTCTTGGTATTGTATCTTAAAGTTATCAACAAATTTAAGATTGTCTTTTTTTTTTAATCCTAGAAGTTTCATAGTTTTACATTTTACATACAGGTGTATGATTGGGTTGATTTTTCTGAAAGGTGTAAGGTCTGGATCTAGTTTGGTGGGATGGCGGGATGCTCAGAGACATCCAATTATTCTAGCACCATTTGTTGTAAAGATCCATTTCATTGAAGTGATCAAAATTGTTTTCATAGAGTTATTCATAATATTATGTTATTATCCTCTTAATATCCAAGAAATCATTAGTGATTTCCCCTTTTTACTTTTCTGATATTAACAATTCGCAGTATTTTTTTTTTCTTGTTTTGCTTGGCTAGAGGTCTATCTATTTGATTGACTTTTCAAAAGAACAAGTTTTTGGTTTCGTTGATTTTTCTCCATTTCCCGTTCTTTGTTCTATTGATTTCTTCTCTAAATTTTATTATTTTTTTCCACTTGCTTTAGTCTTTAATTGGTCTTCTTCCTCCAATTTTCCAAGATGGAAGCTAAGATTATTAATTATTTGATATTTTTCTTTTCTAATATATACATTCAGTGCTGTACATTTTACTGTAATCACTACTTTCACTGCATACAACAAATTTTTGTGTTGTTATTTTATTTTTATTGTGGTTCAATTAAAAAATTCTAGAGACTTTTTCTTTGACATATGTGTTATTTAGAAGTCACTTTGTTTAACCATCTAGTATTTGGGATTTTCCAATTATTTTTCTGTTGGTGATTTCCAGGCTAATTTCAAAAAATTATTATTTTGTATAATTTCTATTCCTATAAATTTGGTAGGGTGTTTTTTAAGGCCCAGTGTTAGCGCTGCTGGTAAATGTTCCATGTGAGCTTGAGCAGAAAGTGCATTCTGCTCTTCTTGAATGAAGTGTTTTATATGTCAATTAGGTCAAGTTGATTAAGAATGTTGTCAGTTCAACTAAATCCTTATGGATTTTCTGCCCACTGCAGGTATCAGTTACTGAAAAAGAGTGTTGAAGTCTTCAAATATAAAAATGAATTCATTCATTTCCTTTAGCAGCTATCACTTTTGTCTCACCCACTTTGATTCTCGTTTTTTAGGTGAATATAAACTAAGGATTGAAATATCGTATTGGAGAAATGACCTTTTTGTCATTAAAGTTTTTCATTCCTGTAATTTTTGTTGTTATACCATCTATTTTATCTCAAGTTAGTATGGTCACTCCAGTATTCTTATTATTAGATGTGGCATAATATATGTATATTTTTTTTCCACTCTTTCCCTTTAATCTACCTGTGTCTTTATATTTAAAATTGATTTCTCACAGATAATATAGAGCTGGATCAAGTATTTATGTCTATTCTGATAATCTGTTTTTAATTGATATATTTAGACCATTTCTACTTAAAATGATTTTGTTGATACACAGTAGTGGGAGTAACAGCTACCATTTTGTAATTGTATTCAATTTGTTGCAACTGTTCTTTTTTCTTTTCTTTTAATCTTCCCATTTTATGCCTTCTCTCATTGTAATTGAACATTTTATATGATTTAATTATTTCTCCTCTCTCAGTATATCAAGTATACTTCCTTATAAAACTATATTAGTGTTTCCCCTGATAGATGATATAGATAGATAGATAGATAGATAGATAGATAGATAAATTTCTAACTAAACAATTGTGTACATCCCATTAACACTATTACGGTTCATGTCTTATGCAGGTATCTTGCCTGTTGCTCTTGGAAGTTGTCTATTTTTTTGCATTAGCTCTTAAAATATTTATCATAGTGATTTTCACATTCCCTAGAGATTAGCCAGAGTTGGCCAGACTGTTCAGTTAAGGGCATAGTCTTCCAGAAGGGCAGCACTGGCCAATACTTCTAACCCCAGCTGCAAGGAGTGAGGATCCAACTTCCAATTGAGAGGGAAGAGTCCACAGGGGACTACTCTCACTTTGAACACCAGCTGCAATGTTAGAGATTTCCCCAAATCATCTTCCACTGCAATGGTTTATTAGAAAGACTCACAGAATTCGTTGAAAGCTATTATACTCACAGATAAAGTTTAATACAGAGCAGAGACACAAATTTAAACAAGACAAAGGAAGAAATGCATAGAGTCGAGTCTAGGAGGGTCCCTTAGTGCAAACCTTTCATCGTCTTCAGGACACACTCTCTCCCTCCCTGCCATCTTTGTGTGACACTACACATAGGCATGGAGAATTGCCAGCCGGGCTTTTCACCCACCCTCTTCCAAAGGTCAAATTCATACTACATGATCTGATGGACCCAGCATGGGTCTCAACAGTGGTATTGACTATCAGGTGTGCTCTGAGGGGCCTGCCATGAAAAACAATGACAATTCCCTCACTCAGAATTTCCAATGATTTAGAAGTTCCAAAAGCTCCCAGCTTTTGGAAAAAGGTCAGCTCTCTTTGGACAAGGCCAGTTTCTTCACTACACACGGACGATTCCCAAATCTCTGTTACATCTGAGTCTGATTTTGATGCTTGCTTTGTCTCTTTAGACTGCGTTTTTTCTTGCCTTTTAATATACATTCAATTTGTGTTTATTTGATCTTTTTTTGTTGAAATCCAGACATGTGATATATCCAGTGATAGGAACTAAGGTAAATAGGCCTTTAGAGTGAACTTTTTTGGTAATCTGCTAGAAATTGGGCTGTGTTTAATGCTCATGACAGCTGTAGGTGCTAAGGCATCAGTTTCCTCTACTTTCCTTGTTTTTGTCTCCACTCTTGCCTCAAGTTTCTCTAAGAATTGTTTTTTAAATAGTGTCCATAATACACTTGCTTTTATTGGTGCCTTGTTGACCTGGTATGATAGTATGTGTACATGGAGGGGCAGAAGTGGGGGTGGTTGAAGCATGCCGCTATCTTACAATTAAATCTGTCTGTTTGCTGCCCATGTCCCTGCACTGTGAACCTGAGAAGTTTTTTTTAACCTCTCCACCTTCTGCTTTGCTGAGACAGAAAGGCTGGAGTTGGATAACTGCACTTCCCTAGGTTTGTAAGTATCTGGCAATGCCTTTTCCTTGGACACTGTGCCTTCATTACAGATAATGCTCTAAGAGCATTTCAGAAAGTTTGCTTTTCCCTTCTTGTCAGAAACAGGAGAGGGTTCTTCTTATGCTTTTACCAGGAGAACTTGGTGGGGTTCCTGGAAGTAAAGTCCATGAAAATGTTCATGTTCTTCTAAGACAGGAGCCTCCACTCTCAAGGTAGTCTACACTCAGCCTCCAGAAAGTTCACAGTTACCATGGCGATGTTCCCATCAGTTTATGGCTTCAGCAACTCTGGCATATGATCCGCGCTCTCGGCTGGGATTCTCTGTATTCACATCTGTCCAGATTTCAGGGTTACTGTCTTACATGGTAGGGCTGTGTCCCCTCCCAAAATCTCTTCTTGAACTATAATCTCCAGAATCCCTGTAATCCTCATGTGTCAATGAGAGACCAGGTGGAAGTAATTGAATCATGTGAGTGCTTTCCCCCATGCTGTTCTTGTGATAGTGAGTTCTCACAAGGTCTGATGGTTTTATGTGTTTGGTAGTTCCTCCTGCCTTCATTCTCTCTCCTGCCGCTTTGTGAAGAAGGTGCCTTGCTTGCCCTTCACTTTCCACCATGATTGGAAGTTTCCTGAGACCACCCAGCCATGTGAAACTGTAAATCAGTTAAACCCCTTTACTTTCTAAATTACCCAGTCTCGGGCAATTCTTTATAGTGGTGTAAAAATGGACTAATACACTGTCTGCTCTGATCTCATTTCTCTCATGAGTCCGAGAAAACCTATCAGTTTTCAGTTTGTTCAGTGTTTTTTCCTTCTTATAATAGGGTGATTATTTCCAAGCTTTTTATAGGTTGAAGCTAACTATGCCTTAATTTTTTAAAAGACTGTATAAAAATTGAGTCAAAACGAAGTCATTTTATTAAAAATTGCTCTACATTTAAACTGGGCAATGAATATCAACCTTTATTTAGCTAAATATTTCATACATTTAATCCTTTGTTAGGTCTTCTTTGACAACTATTTTGTCTTTTATACTTATGTGGATCATGTCATTACACTTACATATTTTAATTATCAAATCTTAGCGAAGTGTACTCTTTTAGTGACACTGTATAGCTGTTGTATGTCTGAATGGCCTGCATAGTCCAATAGGCCTGGGTGAGAGTCCTAGTTCTACCAATTATGGACCATTTGATTTTAAACAGATGATCAGGTTTCTCTTCAAGAAAGAGATTTTTACTTTTTTTCCTTTCAATCTGTATTCCTTTTCTTTTTCTTGCTTTATTGTTCTTGCTACACACAACCTCCAGTACAATGTTTTGAATAGAAGTCGTGATACAGAATATTCTTGGTTTGTTCCTGATCTTGGGGAAAACATTCAGCTTTAGAACATTAAATATCTGGTTAGCTGTAAGATTTTAATAAATGCCATGTATCAAGTTGAAGAAGTTCCCATCTATTCTCAGTGCTGAGAGTTTATCTGGAACAGATATTGGATTTTATTACCTTATTTGTTCTGTGTCTAAAGAGATCATGTGGATTTTTTTTCTCTTTTATTTTGTGAATGTAGTAGATTTTATTTGATGATTTAAGAATGGGAAACCAACTATGCTTTCAAGGAATAAATCCCACTTGGTAATGATGTTTTATTCTTTTATTTATTATTTTGTTATTTATAAAATTGTTATTTGTTATTTATAAACTTGATTTGCTCAAGTTTAGTTTATAATTATTGCATTATTGTCCATGAGGTATTTTGATTTCCAATTTTATTTTGTTTTTTACCTTCCTTGTACTTTTTCTTTGGCTGTTTTGACATTAGGGTAATGCTAACCTTATAGAATGTATGGAGAAGTATTCCTACTTCTTTAATTTTCTGGAAGTATTTGTGTAGATTGATATTATTTCTTCCTGAAGTACGGATAAAATTAACATTCATGTCGTGTGCATGTAGTTTTCTTCATAGGAAGGTTTAAAAGTACACATTCAAATCGGTGTATTTAATAGATATGAGTTAATCATTTTTCTATTTCTTTCTTGAGCAAATTTCAGTAGTTTTTTTAAATTGTTCATTTCATTTAAGTTATTACATTGAAAAAAGTTGTTAATATCACTTATTTATTCTTTGTTTATATAATAGGCATTGACATCATTTCTTCAGTTCCTGATATTGGTAATGTGTATTTTTCTTCCTTTATTCATATCAGTCTTGCTACAAGTTTTTAAATTACAATGATCATTTCAATGAGTCAATGTTTTTCATCGATTTTCTCTTTTGCTTTCCTGTTTTCAATCTTACTGATTTCTGCTGTAACTTTATTATTATATTTTCTTTATTTCACTTGCTTCTGGTTTAAGTTTTGTTTTTTTCCTAGGTTCTTCAGATGGAGCATGAGCTTTGCTATTTTTCTTATATTCTAAAGTAGCCATTTGCTGTTATAAATATCTCTCTAAATACTGCGTTAGCAGCATTCCACAAACAAACAAAAAAAAGTGATACATTATGTTTTCACTTTTATTCAATTCAGAGTACTTTCTAGTAGTCCCTTTGATTTTTGTTGTTATTGTTGTTTTTAACTCATAAGGTCATTTATCAGTGTGTTATTTATATTTTCTAAACTTTGAGAAAAATGAGATAGCATTCTGTTATTTAATTCAAAGTTAATCAAATGTGCTCAGAGAATATATTTTGTGTAAATTAAATGCTTTTAAATGAATTGAGATTTTTTAATAGCTCAGGAAATCATCTAAGTTCGTATATGCCTCACGTGAACATGAAAAGGATGTTTATATTTTGATATTGTTAAGTGGGATGTCTTATGACATTAGATCAAGTTAGTTGACAGAGTTATTTTAGCCATCTATATTTTTACTGATTTTCTGACTAAATGTTCTATCAATAGTTGAGAGAAGTTATGGAAATCTTTGATGATATATTTGAACTTATCTATATTGGTTTTTGCTTCATGGATTTTGAAAGTCTGTTACTAGGTTTATAAATGTTTAGGAATATTATTTTCTCTTAATGAACTGATATGTTTATCATTATGAAATGAGATTCTATACCTCTGAAAAATGATTTGCTCTGAAAACGATTTTGTGAAATATTTAGACAGCCATTTTGACTTTCTCTTATAAGGGCTGTTAGTATTTTGCATCTTTCTTCATCTGGTTTGTTTAAGCTACTTGTATGTTGATGGTGTAGTGCATTTCTGGTGAGGAGCACGCAGGTGAGTCTGTCTGTATTTTCCGAATAACCATCTCTTTCAGTTGAGGTATTTATTCCCATTACATTTGGATAATATTCAATGTGGTTACATTTAAATCTACCATATTTCTATTTTTAATTATATCTTCCATCTGTTCTTTTTTCTTTTTTCTTCCTTTTGGTAATCATTTAGATTTTTGATTTCATTGTTTTGTTGGTTTTTTATCTATATTTGTGTTGTTTGTGTTTTCGCATGTTCCTTTGGGTTTCTTCTTGCAGTTTTCTTGCTCTGGGACTCATGCATCACACCAGATATCAGATACTGAAGACAATCTGAGTGACACACAGAAAACTACATTCAAACGCGCCTGTCTCTTTTGCCAAAGGTCTGAGATCTAAGAACAAACACGTCCAAAGGTCTGAGATCTAAGAACAAACACGTGCATATTAATAGTCTATTTCCTGCAGGTTATATGACCACACATGTAAATGCAGCAGTAGCCAGATTGCTCTTCCCACAGTTTTCCAGACTTGTTCTGAAACACGCAGATTGTTTTTTTAACAAAACTTTGACTTATACTATATAGAAGAACTCCTGGTAAGACATGTGTTTAAGGTGCAGTATTTTGTCTTAGACAGTCTCCTTGTAAATTATTTTGCAGAATACATGTCCTATATGTCCTAAATGCATTCGATGACGTAAAATGCTTAGAAATAATAATAATATTTAGAATGTTCAGGCTCATGTGACCACCTAACATTCTAATTAACTATATGATTATTTTTCTGAATAGCATAATGAACTGCAGCTCATAGGAGTTTAGATGAGCTGGAAGCAGCCCAGTTTGATCTCATGCACAGGGATAATGATTCATAAAGTAGCCATGGAAATGTATAAGGAAATGCCAAAATTATTAGAAATGTCTTCCATTGCAGTAGTTCTGTATAGTTTGCCTGCTTTATTCGCTTTACAAATAATAAACATTGTCTACCTTTGTAAAAAGCTTCAACAACAAAACACTCACTTTAGCATTCAATTCTGTGCAGATGTGGTTTGAAAAAAAATCTCTGAGGAGTATGTATGCATAAAATTTGACATGCTAATATTTCTGTGGGAAAGCATTTTCAATATTTTTTCATAAAGAAGCAATATCCACTTTCTAACAACTAGTATGTGAGGTGATAACTTTGGAATAGAAAACTAGGTAATTTTAAAAATAATTTGATACCAAAATCCTTGCTGTGGAAGACACAGATTATTTAGATTGGCTGTCATGGAAACCGTGGATCAATTTAGACAGCAGCATCTCCACTGATGAAGGAAGTCTATGGAGTGGACCAATCATCTATGCCGTTTCAGCAACCCCAGGTCCTCCCACCAACCTCACACACAGTACACACACCCACATTCCCAATTCCCTCCCTAGTTCTCATAAATGGTCTCTATATTTAAGGAAATGGTAGGAATAGAAGCTGGCATTTTAGAGATGGACTGCTTTTGCTTGCCATCAGAGACTTTGCTGGAGAATAGGTTAAAAATGTAAATAATTGTTTAACAAATTTCCACTGCAGGTTGCTTAAACTGGACTTTGCTTTTAAAAATAAAAGTGGAAATGTATCATTGTACAGGGCAGAAATTTAACAAACAAGACCCAAAGAGAGAGGAAAAGTAAACATAATCAGAACAGAGTTGGGGTAGCTACCCTGTGAGAATGCGATTCATTTTGATATAATGTTTATTTAAAATCCTGCTCGTGCTGATCCCCTGATTATAACGCAAATAACTCATCTGTGTTCACTTTAAAATAGTATTGAAAAATATGTAACACTTTATTAGGATTCTGTTAAATGATACCTGTGAGATTAAATTTCAATACTTTTGTTTATTCTAATGATTCTCTGGAGGACTAATTAGGAGATCTTTGGATTTTTTCTATGCTTTTCCAAAATTGTATATGTATTCTCAAGGAGACTACATGACTATATGAATTGTGAGAGCTCTGTGTTTCAGCTTTTAAATAAACAAGCAGTGTGATAAAAAGTATAATGAAGGCTGGGTGCAGTGGCTCACATCTGTAATCTCAGCTCTTTGAGAGGCAGTGGTGGGAGGACTGCTTAAGGCCAGGAGTTTGAGACCAGCCTTGGCAACATAGTGATACTCTAGTCACTACAAAAAATGAAAAAGTTAGGTAGGCATGCTGCCTTGGGCCTGTACTCCCAGCTACTCAGGGAGGCAGGAGGAGCACCCAAGATCAGAAATTCAAGGTTTTATAGTGAGCCATAATTGCACTACTGCACTTCAGCCTGAGTAACAGAGTGAGAACCTGTCTCAAGAAAAGAAAGTATAATGGGTTTAGATATTAATATATACAAAATTTGAAACTAAATGAAAAATATAGATAAAAATGTAGAATTGAAATTTTCATGAGAAAAGAAATTATAAGTAAACATAATGCGATGTCTGCATTTGAATGGATCTTTTTTGGTTCATTGTACAGTTGTGTGTAAAAATTGGAAAAATGGAAATTTCCTGGCAGCTTTATTTGTATCTATATCTTACTGTGTATATTTAGTAGAACTTTTAAAAAGACTGAGGAAAAATTAAATTTACATACATTTGCATGTAACCATGTAAATTTAATTATGTCAATTTACGTTATATAAGTGGAGGGTGCAAATACTAAAATCACGGGTAATAGTAGGTTATTATGTGTTTCCAGTTAGTTCTGACTTCAGCAATATATTTCCTGGAAGTCAAGAAAAAAGTGACAATATTTATGCAATTTCTATTTTCTAACTAAAGGAAGAAAGTAGATTCTGTAGACAATGGAAATATTTTCATGAAACCAAGATCTCTAAAGTATTTATCATGTATGATTTTACATAAAGAGGTAATAAGATATATAAGTATGAACAAATACTGTAGAAAATTTAAAAAGTGACACTAAGTAAAACTAAGAATATGATTTAAACATCTCTGCTAATGGCTTTATTTGTATGAGAATTTGAACTAAGTAGACCTATTTACCATTATCATTTCTAGTGACAGGAATAAGACTTAACTTACAATGTCCTACAGTATGCCAGTGTGAGCAAAATGTTGCTGAATAATGCTTTTGACTTTGTAGCTATGTGAGAATTTTTGCAGGCTAGTTGCAGTCACTCTAACTTGCTAGATTTGTGTTTGACACAGGACATACACACTTAGCATTCACAAATTAGAAAACACTTCTCCAAAGTGATATTTAAAATTCTGGTTCTGGGAAAAAGGAGTAGGTCCACTTCACCCAGACTTTTCCACTGAATTTACATATAAACTTGGAAAGAATTCCTGAAACAATTATGTGAGGACTGTAATAGCAGCAGGTGGATTGAAGAATAACAGGATACAAAATACTGCCAAGCTGGGTACAGGTTTAGTGCTCTGCTTTTCTTCTTGGTTTTCCAGCCTGGAGTCAAAGCATCTTGAAGCACGGAAGTAACCATCCTTGGAGAGACACAGGAGGACACTTATGGGTATAGGGAGTAGGGAAGTTGCCTTTTGGCCAGGAACCCTGCCGTGGTGTGCGTGGCCTAGGAAACTCTCCAGTGAGAGGATGTGGGGTTCAGGAGAGTGGGGTGGCCTCTGCTGTTTACCTTGACTTTTCCCACCGTTTGGAGCTATGTGTGAGTGTGGTTGTAGGGAGTGTGGCAGAGCAGGATAACTGAAACCTCAGTTTTGGGGCTGAAAGAGCAGAAGGGGAGCCACGGGAAATCGGAGAGTACTTGGACATCACGGAGTTGGAGGAGCTTGTGATTGCAACCTTATGAAGTCGTTTATGAGCTACTGGGCTCATCCCTGAACTGCTCATGGAGGAGTCTGCATGCGTAGTTAGCATGCCAAAGACTTTGAGAACTGAACTAAACCATAGACATCCTATCATGTCTCAGATGGAACACCGGGTGATGCACCCATGGAAAAGATCTGAATTGTACAGAAAAGGCTTGGAAACTGAGCTCAATGTTGGAATCATAACCTGCAGATATTGGGTTAAAAATTATTGCTGAAACTAAGCCATTTGGTTGCCTACCAAATAAAAAAATACCAACACTAAACAATACCCATAGTTTTAGAATGTAATATCCAAAATATACAGGATAAAATTTAAAGGTGCTCAGCATAGAAAGAATCATAGAAAATGATTCTCAACTTGTATAAATATCATCAAGTGTTAATCCCCAATGAAATGGCAAAAACGTTGGAATTATCAATCAAAGACTTCAAAGCAACAATTACGAAAGTGCAATTGGAGCACGGCTGAAACAATATTAATTAGAATGCATCCACAAAAACAAAAATGCTTTTAAAAGAAGCTGTTAAGAGGAACCAATTGAAATTTTTAAGAATAGAAAAATGCAATATTATAATGAAAACGCACTGAATGGAGTTGATAGATTAATGGATATGTCAGAGAAAAAGAATTTCAAAGATAAAACCAGCTCTAAGAATCTGTGTGTATCATAAAGACAGAAAACCAAACACCACATGTTCTCACTCAGAGATGGGAACCGAACAATGAGATCACTTGGACTCAAGGTGGGGAACATCACACACCGGGGTCTGTCAGGGGATGGGGGACTGGGGAGAGAAAGCATTAGGGGAAATACCTAATGTAAGTGATGAGTTAACAGGTGCAGCACACCAACATGGCACATGTATACCTACGTATTAAACCCGCACGTTGTGCACATGTACCCTAAAACTTAAAGTGTAATTTAAAAAAATCTTTGTGACAAGAGCAAAAGATTTCACTTTTATGTCATTGGGGTTTCAGAGGGGGAGGGGAAAGGGAGGAATGAAATTATTTTTTAAAAAAATAATAAATGAAAGTCTCCCCAAATTGGCAATATTGACAGCAGATTATTATAAGAATTTCTGAAGACTGTTCTCAGTCAGAAAAAAATAATAGAAATAGAAAGTTAAGACAGCAAGAATAAGGAAAGAGTAACGAAAATAGTAACTTTGGGAAATATAATACGTTATTCTTCTATTTGATTCTCCAAAGTATGTTTGGTGATTGAAAGCAAAAATAAGAAGAAAATAGCATTGACATGATTGTCAATGTATGTAAATGTAGTATATATGAGACAGCTAAAAAGTATGTGATATATTATATAGGGTAATGGTACCTATATTGGCAAGATTTCTACAATGTACTTTAAATTGTAAAATATTGATTCTAAGCAGGCTGTGCAAAGATATGTATGTGTATTGTAACCAGCAGACAAAACACTAACAAAATACAAGGATAAATAGCAAAAAAATCACAGTAGCAAAAGCAGAATGGAATTTTAAAACAAAAAGTTTAAACAATTCAAAAAAGAGACAGAAAAAAAAACCCAGATAAATGAAAAACAAATTTTAAAAAATGAATATAAAAATGATGGACCTAAATTGACATGTATCAGTATACATTTATTAAATGTAAGTCATCTGGTCACAATGATTATGATGTTATAATCCAACTACTTGCTACCTATAAGAAATTACCTTCAAATAAGCTGATAAGGTAGGATAAAAGTCAAAGGATTAAAAATATAATGTGAAAAAGAAATTAAACTAAGGTCAGAGTGGCTGTATTAATATCAGACAAATTAGACATCAAAGTAAAGAAAATTACTATAGATACGTAAGTAAATTACACTATCATAAACAGTTAATTTCCCCAAAAGAAATACAGTTTAAGGTTTATATACACACAACCACAGTATAATAGAAACCTAAAATGCAAGAAAAGAAAAAAAATGATAGAATTGAAGGGAGAAACAAACACATCCAAAGTGACATTTGAGATTTTAACATTTCGCCTTCAGTACAAGAAACAGGAAAAAAACAACAGGAATATGGAAAAACTAAACTAAATCAGTAAACTGGATTTAATTGATGGTTATAGGACAATCTACCCAACAAAAAGATAACACAAACTTTTTTCAAGTGAACATGAAATATTCAAGAAAGGCCATATCTGCATCAGAAAACAAACCAAACACATTTCAAACAATTGAAATCATACAAGGTATGTTTTATGACCACAAGATAACTCAAAACCCTCCACACATTTCGACGTAAAACAATAGGCCCCTACAAAATCAATGAGTAAAAGAGAGAAAATCTCAAGGTAAGTAATTTCTTGTTTATTTTAATTTCTTTAATGTTTTTATTGATATACATATTTTGAGGGCTACATGTGATATTTTGATAAACTCGTGTAAACATCAGAGTAATTGCAATATCCATCACCTTAGGTATTTATCTTTTCTTTATTCTAGAAACATTTGAATTATTCTCTACTTGATAATGTACAAAAGATTTTGTTAACAATACTCACCCTCTTGATCTATTGAACACTAGGTCTTATTTCTTCTAACTGTATATTTGCAACCATCAATCAACCTCTTTTTATCCCCTCTCCTCCCCACCCTTCCTGACCCCTGGCAAACACAAGTCTATTCTATTTTCATGAGATCCACCCTTTTAGCCTCCACACGTGAGTAAGAACATGTGATATTTGTCTTTCTGTGCTTGGCTTATTTCACTTCACATAAGGACTTCCAGATCCATCCATGTTGTTGTAAATAACAGGACTTTAAAACATTTTATGGCTGAATAATATTCCATATGTATATATACCACATTTTCTTTATCCATTCATCCATTGATTACATATTACATATACATAGATTGACAATCGTGATCCATGGGCAGTTGGACTGACTCCATATTTTGGCTATTGTGAATAATGCTGTAATAAACATGGGAATGCCAATATCTCCTGGACGTATTAACTTCCTTTCTTTTGGATATATACCCAGTAGTGGGATTGCTAGGTCATATGGTAGTTTAGTTTTTGTGTTTATGAGGAGCCTGCATACTGTTTTCCATAGTGCCTGTACCAATTGACATCCCGACCAACAGTGTACAAGTGTTCCTTTTCTTCACATCTTCACCAGCATCCACTATTTTCTTTTTGATAAAAGCCATTTAAACTGGGGTGATATGATTTCTAATTGAAGTTTGATTTGCATTTCTCTGATGATTAGTGATGTTGAACATTTTTATATACCTGTTGGGCATTTATATATCTTCTTCTGATAAATGTGTATTCAGATATTTTGCCTTGTTTAAATTATATTATTTGAATTTTTGCTGTTGAGTCTTTAAAGCTTCTTATTCTACATTCTGTGTATTTCTATGTATTATTCTGTATTCTATCTATTCTAATTCTTAAACCCTTATCATAGATGGGTAGTTTGCAAATATTTTCTCTCATTGTGTGGGTTGTCTCTTCACTTTGTTAATTGTTTCCTTTACTGTGCAAAAGATTTATAGCTTGATGTAATCGTATGTCTATGTTTGTTTTGGTTGCCTGAACTTTTGATGTTTTACTCAATAAATATTTGCCCAGATCAATGTCCTCGCATACTTCCCCAGTGTTTTCTTATGGTAATTTCATAGTTTTAGGTCTTGGATTTAAGACTTTAACTCATTTTGATTTGATTTATTATATGGTGAGAAATAGGGGTCTGGTTTCATTCTTGTGCATACAGTTATCCAGTTTTCCTGGCACCATTTATTGAATAGACTGTTTCTTCCCTGAGGGTGTTCTTGGTGACTTGTCAAAAACGGGTTGAGATTAATATCTGGGTTACCTATTCTATTCCGTTGGTCTATGTTTGCATTTATGCCGGTACAATGCTGATTTCATTATTAAAGCTCCGTAGTGTATTTTTTGTATTTCATGTATTTTATTTTATTTTTGAGACAGAGTCTCACTGTTGGCCAGGCTGGAGTGCAGTGGTGCGACCTCTGCTCACTGCAACCTCTGCCTTTCAGGTTCAAGGGATTCTCATGCCTCAGCTTCCCGAGTAGCTGGGACTGCAGGTGCCCCCCCCCCAACCACACCCGGCTAATTTTTTGTATTTTTAGTAAAGATGAGGTTTCACCATGTTAGCCAGGATGATCTTGATCTCCTGACCTCATGATCCACCTGCCTTGGCCTCCCAAAGTGCTGGGATTACAGGCATGAGCCACTGCACCTGGCTGCCGTAGTGTATTTTTAGGACAGATTGTGTGATGCTTCCTGCTTTGTTTTTTTTCTCAGGGTTGCTTTAGCTATTCAGAACTTTTTGTGATTACATATACATTTTAGAATATTTTTTCTTATTTCTGTGAAGAGTATCATTATATTTTTTATAAAAATTCCATTAAATCTGTAAATTGCTTTGGGTAATATTCAATTTAACAATATTAATTCTTCCAACCCATCAGCATGAAATATATTTTCAAGTATGGGTTCTCTTTAAATTGTTTCATCAATGTTTTACAGTTATTTTGTATAGATCTTTCACTTCTTTGGTTAAATTAATTCCTGGGTATTTTATATTCTTTGTAGCTATTGTAAATGGCATTGCTTCCTTGATTTTTTTCAGATTGTATCCTGTTGGTTTATATAAATGCTACTCATTGTTTAATGTTAATTTTGTATTCTGCAATTTTACTGAATTCATGTTTCAGTTTTAAAAGTTTTTCAGCAGAGTCCTTAGGGTTTTCTAAATAAAAAATTATGCTATGACTCCTTCCCTTCCAATTTAGAGGTAATTATTTCTTTTTCTTTTCTGATTGCTCTGGCTAAGACTTTCAGTATTAGTTTTTATTATGTTGAATATGAGCATCCTCATCTTGTTAAGATCTTAGAGGAACATCTTTAATTTTATTCACATTCACATTCAGTGTGGCGTTAGCTGTGAGTCTGTCATATATGAAGTTTATTATTTTCAGTTATGTTCTTCTATACCCAGTGTGTTGAGGATTTCTTCAATAAGGGTATGTCAAATTTTATAGCATGCTTTCACATCATTTAGTGAAATGAGCATATATATTTTGTTCATTACTGAGAGGAAGGTGTTGAAGTTCTCAACTATTTTTGTATTGCAGTTTATCTCTCCCTTTAGATCTATTAATGTTTGCTCTGTATACTTGGGTACTCTGGGGTTGGGGGAATAGATATTTATAATTGTTATATCCTCTTCCTGAATTGACATGTTTGTTATTATGTAGTGACCTTCTTTGTTACTTTTTGAAGTCTTTGACTTGTAGTCTATTTTTTCTGATATAAATATAGCTACAGGCCGGGCGCGGTGGCTCAAGCCTGTAATCCCAGCACTTTGGGAGGCCGAGGCGGGCGGATCACGAGGTCAGGAGATCGAGACCATCCTGGTTAACATGGTGAAACCCCATCTCTACTAAAAATACAAAAAACTAGCCGGGCGTGGTGGCGGGCGCCTGTAGTCCCAGCTACTCGGAGGCTGAGGCAGGAGAATGGCCTGAACCTGGGAGGCGGAGCTTGCAGTGAGCCGAGATCGCGCCACTGCACTCCAGCCTGGGTGACACAGCGTGAGACTCCGTCTCAAAAAAAAAAAAAAAAAAAAAAAATATAGCTACACTGAGTCTTTATTGGTTTCCATTTTCATGATTTTTTTTTTTGTCACTTCACTTTAAAGTCTTTAAATATGAAGTGGGTTTATTGTAGGCAGCATATAGTTGTCTCTTGTCTCCATTCAGCTACTCAATGTCTTTTAACTGGATCATTTAGTCCATTTACATTTAGTGTTATTATAGATAAGTGATAACATAATGCCATTTTGTTACTGCTTTGCTGACTGTTTTGTAAATCATTTCTACTTTTCTTAGTGTTTTCCTTTGTGGTTATGTTATTTTAGTATGTTTTAATGTGTTGCTTTTTATTTTCAGTGTATCTATTTTAGGTTTCTGCATTGTGGTTATCATGAGGCTTATAGAAAACATTTTATACAAATAACAAGTTATTTTTAAAAGATGACGTATTAGGGTTCCCTAGAAGGACAGAATTAATATAATAGTTATACATATATATATATGAGTTTATTAAGTATTAACTCACAAGTTTCCACAATAGGCCATTTGCAGACTGAGGAGCAAGGAGAGCCAGCCTGGGTTTGAAAACTGAAGAACTCGGAATCTGATGTTCGAGGGCAGGAACCATCCAGCACAGGAGAAAGATGCAGGCTGGAAGCTTAGGCCAGTCTCTCTTTTCGCATTTTTCTGCCTGCTTATATTCTAGTCATGTTGGCAGCCAATTAGATTGTGCCCACCCAAATTAAGGGGGGTCCGCCTTGGCTGCCCACGGATTCAAATGTTAATCTCCTTTGGCAACACCCTCACAGACACACTCAGGATCAATGCCTTGTATCCTTCAATTCAATGAAGTTGACACTCAGCATTAACCAGCACAGATGAGAAATTATCAAAGATCAAAATAAAAACAATAAAAACAAGTAAAAAACTTAAAACTATAAACCTCTACCCTTTAACTTCATCCCCCACACTTTAAGCTTTAGCTTTCTCAATGTACTTATTTATATGGATTATCTCTTATCAGGTTGTTATAGCTATTACTTTTATAGATATGTTTTCCAGACTTTATCCTAGAGTTATGAACAGACTTCACACCACAATTACAATATTAGAGTTTTCTAGGTTTGTCTATGTATGTACATTTACCAATGAATTTTATATCCAGGTTTTTTGTTTTTGCACGTTTTGTTTGTTTGGTTGTTTTTTTCTTGATGAAGAACTTCCTTTAGTATTTATTGTAAGAAAAGTCTGGTCATGGTGAATTATCACATTTGTTGTTGTTGTTGTTGTTGTTTGAAAAGACTTTATCTCTCTTTTATGTTTGAAGAATGGCTTTGCTGAACACAATATAATTTGATGGTGGTATCTTTCTTTTAGCACTTTAAATATGTCCTCCTACTGTCTCCTGGTCTGTATGGTTTTATTTTGTAAAGCTGTGGCTAAACTGTTACTCCTTTGAGTGTTATTTGTTTCCTTTTCCTGCTGCTTTTATGTTCCTCTCTTTGTCCTTGACTTTCAAGAGTTTATTATATGCCTTGGGGGTAGTGTTCTTAGGGTTGAATCTTTTTAGTGTTCTCTGACCTCCCTGCACGTATATACTTAGGTCTTTCTCTCATTTTGGAAAGTTTACTATTATTATTTCTCTAAATAAGCTTTCTAACCCTTGCTTTTGCTCAAGTACCTCTTGAAGACTAATAATGTTTAGATTTGTTTTGTATGAGCTAATTTTTATATCTTGTAGGTTATCTTCATTCTTTTCCATTCTTTTGTTCTTTTTCTTCTCTGTTTCTTTTCAAATAGTTTGTCTTTTTGTTCACTAATTCTTTCCTCTGCTTGATCCATTCTGCTGTTGAGAGCCTCTAATGAAATTTTTGGTTCAGTGAATGTATTTCTCAGATCCAAGATCTCTCTTTGATTGCTAAAAATATTTCAATCTCTTTCTCAATTTTCTCAGATACATTTCTGAACTACTTATCTGTGTTATGTTGGAGATCACCAAGCTTCCTTAAAACTGCTATTTTGAATTCTTGCCCAGAGTGCTCACATATCATTATCTTCTTAGTGTCAGTCATCTGTTCCCTGCTTTGTCTGAGGTGGTCATGGGTCTCTGTTTGCTGTTGTTTCTTGTGAGTATACTTCTGTGTATTTCATTGAAGGATTAATTATTTATCCCAGTCTTCTTTGTCCACCTGGTCTTTGATCTGGATTGGATGTATTTGTTGAGAGATTCCCTGAAATTTACCAGTTAATTTTTCCCCGATTAGGTTCTTGCCTTCTTTTCAGCACTAGGTGGTGCCTTCATCCCAGGTTTGTCTTGTTTCTAGTCGATCATCTGAGAGATGACTGTTATTGGGTCCCCAAAGGGATATCCTGGAAGGACAGGAGTCTGGAGGTTTGTGCTTAGTGGAGCTGTGGAACATTTCTCCTACAGTGTGATGCTATTAAAAAGTCACTCTAATTTGGCCTCTCCTTTTACTGATTTAGAAAACAAACTCTTCAGGAGTGCGAATGGTAGTTCTGTCTTTCCCCTTTGTCTGTTCCTGTCCTCAGAGATGTTTTTCCCTTCAGGCACTCGCGATACCTCTGGTGCATTGGGGCAGAGACAGGATTCCTGCTAGGAAATCCAAGATTCTGGGGAAGCTGGTTGTCCACCTCAATCTTACATTTCCAGTGTAAAAGTCATGAGTTGGTCGGGGAGAGTTTTCTCACACTCGATACAGAGAAAAATCAGGGAGGATGGCATTGCAGACAGGGAAGTCCTATACCTTTTAATCTGCTCAGAATGTTTAACTTATTTGTGGTCCTGGGAACTGTCTCATCCTCACGTAACTTCTGGGATATTTCCAGTGATAGTATCAGCACTGGTTATTTATTTATTTTCTGTGTCAGGGAGTGAAGCCAGCTTGCTTCTATATTATTAAAACTGGAAATTATGTGAAAATACTTTAAAATGAACACACATTAAAATAAAACATATACTTTATACAGTGAAATTAAAACAGTGCTTAGAGCAACTTCACAATATATGCTCATGTGAGAAGAGAAGACTCAAGCCAATCATCTATGCTTCTACCTTAGAAAACTAGAGAAAGATTAACAAAATAAAACTAAGTAATTTAGATGGAAGAATATAATAGAGATCAGAGAAGAGAAAATAGAGAAAATTAAGCAAACCAAAAGCTGGTCCTTTGAAAATTATAAAGTTTATAAAACTATAACAAGAGTAATGAAAAAAGAGAGAGAGAAAAAATAAGCAAACTACCAATACAAACATTATAAAAGGAAATAAGTATATTGTACCTTAAAAATACATGAAAAGAAGCTTTAAAAATAAAAGTCTATGAATGTGGATTGTACCACTTAGAAGACATTGACCGATTTCTCGAAAACATAGGTTATCAAAACTTACACAAGAAAAATTAGATAACGAAAATAGTTCTGTAATTATTAGAGATATCTGATTGTATTTAAACTACCCTCCAATTATCTAAGCCAAGATTGTCTCAATGGTGAATTTTACCAAATGTTTTAAGAAGAAATTCTACACAATCTAGTTGAAAGATAAGATGAAGAAAACACCCCCAGACATTTTATATTAGTATTACCCTTCTACCAAAACCATACAAAGACAGTACAAGAAAAGAAAAACAATATTGTAATGAGCAAACCTTCAATATAAAATTAGGAAATCAATTCTAATTCTAATTATATACAAAACAAATACTGTACCATGACCAAATGGACTTTATCCTGACAATTCAAAAGTACTTCAATATTTTTAAATCAATCAGTGTACTCCACCATAAAAACAACTTGAAAAAGAAAAATAACATGATTATATGAATTGATACAGAAAAAGCACTGAGGAAAGTTCAACATCAAGTCATTAAAAACCTATTCTAAGTAGGGATAGAAGAAAACTTCCTCAGCCTGATAAAAGATATTATATGAAAATCATAGACCTAACCTTATACTTACTATCAAACTTGAATGCTTTTCCCCTAAGTCTAAGAACTAGGCAAGTATTTTCACTCTCACTGCTCCTATTCAGCATTTTAATGAAAATACTAGCCAATGCAACAAGGCAAGAAAAAATACATAATTGTAAAAAGGAGGATATAAACTTATTCCTAATTAAAGACAACATGACTCTTTATCTGGAATTTCAACTAACATGTGACAGCAACAAAGGAGGAGGAGGAGGAGGAGGAGGAGGAGAAAAGTGATTCTACCGAAATTGCAGAATACAATGGAAACACAAATATCAATTGGGTTTCTATATATAAACAATGAATGATGGAGATTTAAAAAGCAGCATTTAAAAAAAAAGTTTCAAAATACAACATTCTTAGAAATTTAACATAATAATAAAACATATAAAGTATGTGCATGTTAAAAATTGGACAAACTGCTGGTTAAATATGTCAATTAAGAACTAAATAAATGAAATTACATACTCTGTGAATTAGAAGACCCAATACTGGAAAGCTGCCAATTTTATAGACCTCTGAAGTCCTTTAATTATTAAATGTTACTGTAAATAACACTGATTTCAGATTCATTTTCTATCCTGTAAGTGACAAAAACCTTGCCTACCTTAGCAGTAGAAATATTTTTAAATTCAGTAACTTCACCAGGAGAAGCTTTAATATTTATTATTATTTGTCAAAATTTTCTGAGACATGATATATTCTTTTGTTTGCAGATGTGGGTGTTATTTTACTTCAGAAATTGTTTTCTGTATTATACATCTATACAGATTTCTCTTTATAATTTGCTGTGCATCTCTTTCAGAATTGAAGTATATATATATAAAGTATTGTTTATCTGTATTTTGTAACTACCATCTTATTTCAACAACTTTAACTCCCTTTTTCAATTTTATTTCCTTTGATTATTTTATGCATCCCCAGCATTTCACTCTTTTCCATTTTAATCCTAACTTTTAATTCAAAAATACATTTAATTCAGGAAAAAAAAGTTTTTTTAATTCAATTGTCTGCTCACCCTTCATTTACTTTTGTTGTCCAAAAATTTATTTTATATTCCATAGACCTCTTCTGGGACACTTGAAAAATATTTATATTTTTGATTATTTGTCAAGCATGTAAAGATTTTAAAATTAATTATTTTATTGTGATGTATACATTATCTAAATATTTTTGTTATATTCTTTTCTTTTTAACTTTAAATATATGTTTCTGGTGACCTGAGTGTATTTTTTTATGTTGTTTATTTCTCTTTAGCAGGTTGTGATTGGCTACTGGAAATTCTTCTAACAGTACCTTTTCTTCATTTTCTGTTCTTCTAATTATTATTAAAAGTGTGCTATTGAAGTCTCCAATCATTATTGTTTACTTTTTCCTTTAATTTGGTCAGCTTTTGCTTCATTTATGTTGTGGCTCCATTATTAGGTGTATACGTGTTTATAATTGTTGCATATATCTTTATAATTGTTATTGTTTGGATATGTTTGTGTAGTTTATATAGTTGAAATGATTAAGGGTAATAAATGTAAATTGCAATGCCTGGAATATAGCAGATGCCCTATAATTGCTAATATCTTCTCTTAATATTATCAATACTTTATAAGCACACTTCTTTTTTGGCACCAATATTTCTCAGTCATATTAGAAAATTTTAACCAATGATAACTGAATAAATGTTTAAGTAATTTTTAGTACCACTGGACCAACATAGTTTATATTACACACAGATTTATTCTGTTTGTAATAGTTATAACATTATATACTTATACAACAGTCAAACTGTTACATATGTAAGAAAAAAGGTATCAAAATTAAGCGAAGGAAATGTTAAAATTATACTCATTCAGTAAAATGATTGGTTTAATTTAGAGGCATCTCAGTCAGACTTACCAAGCCTTCCTCAAAAACTATAATTTTCTTCTTCTCTTCTGTCATTTGCCCAGTTTGAAACAAGTTCTCGAAACTGGAGTTGACAGTAAATTAGACCCTGACTTCTGACTATGTGGATGTTTGCTAATTTATTCCTCCTAGTGTGTATTTAATGAGTGCATTCAGGAAAACAAGATAAAATGACTCCTTGGACTAGCTGTTAAGAAATGCTAATACTCTTCACTTGGTATTTTCCTAAAATTATCTATGGCATTTATTAGGTTGGTGCAAAAGTACTTGCAGTTTTTGCCATTGGAAGTAATTTTGCACCAACCTAATATCACAGTATGGTAGTTTCATGATGACAACTACCTTGGGATATGAAAAGATTAATCATACTATACTTACTCTCAGAAATAAGACATATATAAGCATTTTACATCTATAAATATATATAAATACTTATGAATATAATTGTATATATATGGAAAGTATTGTTGGAGTTCAGAGCCAGAAAACTTGCCTTTTGCTAGCAAAAATGTAAATCCAAAATATAATTATGCTTGTTTATTAATTCTAAAGCATTGTTTCCCGGGAACAATGCCAAATGCTTTAATGTACAGACCACAGTTCTTTACTTTCTGGTTTCTGTTAACACTGTCTAGTTCAAGCTAACCTTGCCACTTTCCACTCCTTCCACTCCTCTACCCTAAAACTTAAACTTTGGGTTAGTTCAAATTTCCTCCAATCTTCAAATTTACCATATAACGTCACTCATGAGACTTTGGACATGATACCTCCACCTGGAATCATCACCACAGCCTAGTATTACCCTGATCGGCCACTACTCCTCAGCTCAGAAGATATTTTCCCTGTAAAGCAGACACCAAGTAAAAATGCCATAATGACTCCTCCTATATCCCCTCACAGCGTACAATATTCACTCTTGTCTTGATGCTCATTACTCCATGTTATAGCTTTCTTTCTGCCTTACTCTCCCTACTTTAGAAGAGAGGAAGTATGCCAGAAAAAAATAGTTAGCACTCTATAGTAGTTCGCTGAAAAGCACAATAAATAAATGGCTTATTCTTTTATATCTAGTGGTTCTTTTGGAACCTGGCAGAAATTTGTCATTTTTTAGACATAAAAAGCGGCTTGTGTCTGTGTCAGCATAAAATCTCGGGTTTGTATTGGCACAGGATCGGGGGTGTGGTGGGCCAAAAGACAACCTTTTGGGTACAAAAACAAAAATGCCTGTCCTCATTTAGGTCTGTGGGCATCAGCTCGAGGGTGGAGCTCTCACCAGGGACCCTGTCCTTCTCTACCCAGCACTTCCCTGCCCCTTTCCACATCAATGCTATACTTCACTTGAGAAGTTTACAAATACATACCACCCAGAATGGCTAAGATGGATCACACTGACCACAAGAAGTATCATAGTAGATAAGAAATGCTTGGTCCTTCATCTTGAGCTAGTGAGGTATAAGCAGTTGTGATCATTTTAGAAAACCACTGGAAAGTACCTGCTAAGTTTTAAGGTATTGATAGTTCATGACCCAAAACTTTTACTCTCAGGTATATGCATAAATGCAGACACACAGAGTAACATTAGTAGCAATAACCCCAACTGGAAATAATCAGTTAAGTGGTTAAATAAATTTGAATGGTTTCTATAATGGAATAAGATACAGCAATGAAAATGATACTGTACAACTAAACTATAATGAAATTGAATCTTACAAATATTGTGTTGAGTAAAATAACTGAGATGCAAAAGAAACTTACTGATTATTCATTTATGTAAAGTTATAAAAGTCCTAGGAAAATGAACATAAGTACTTTAGATGTATGTTTAGAAGGTAAAACTATAGAGAAAAACAAGAAGTCATTGCCGTATGTATTAGTCTGCTGCTGATAAAGATATACCTGAGACTGGGCAATTTACAAAAGAAAGAGGTTTAATTGGACTCACAGTTTCACGTGGCCAAGGAGGCCTCACAATCATGGCAGAAGGCAAGGAGGAGCAAGTCACATCTTGCGTGGATGGCAGCAGGCCAAGAGAGAGCTTGTCCAGAGAAACTCCCATTTTTAAAACCATCAGATCTCGTGAGACCCATTCACTATCATGAGAATAGCACAGGAAAGACCCGCCCCCATGCTTCAATCATCTCCCACCAGGACCCTCCCACAACACATGGGAATTATGGGAGATACAAGATGAGATTTGGGTGGGGACACAGAGCCAAACCATATTACCGTAAGAGTCAAATTCATTAGGGTGGCAACATGAGGGGCCCTGGGAGTCCCACTATGCTGTACTTCTCTGTGAGGCATTGGATACCTTGATATCCACACCATGGTCCTCACAGAGCCTCTGGGCATTCTTCTGTGCATTTCTACAGACATGTTAAGGTTCACAGTTTAAAGAATGCTATGCTTGTGTCAACCAGGTTCTGTGGGAAAAGGCAGTTTTCCCTCATGATACATAGCAGCTTCTTTAAGCAGAAATACTAATGTTTGAGAGTCAAAATAATATTGACCTGCACATACAGAGAAACCCTGCATTTGGAATAGTGGACCCTCTTCAATTTGGGTTCCAAATGCAGCAGTCTATCTGTGCTTCTGCTTCACCAGCTCTCTGGCCTCACCTTCAGAGTAAGCTGCAGCCTTCAGTGAATTTGCACCAAATTCATGACAGGGATGGGCTTTCTCCTCTCACCAAAATTGATGCTCGCCATGATAACTTTCATTTCAAAATAGGTTGAAAACAGGTCGGAAATGCCGTTCCTAGTAGTGGACCCATGTTTGTTTCTCAGTTTTGGCCAGTGTACCTGGGTCATGTGAAATGCTGGCAAGAGAAGACTCCTGTGTGAGGAGGAACCAGAGTCTGTCTCTACTACCACCCTAACTTTTCTGCACATCTTGAATTATCACAAGACACAAAGTTTATCTTTTTAATATAGGGATAGAAACTAGTGCCAGGCACGGTGGCTCACGCCTGTAATCCCAGCACTTTGGGAGGCTGCAGTGGGCGGATCACAAGGTTAGGGGATCAAGACCATCCTGGCTAACATGTTGAAACCCCGTCTCTACTAAAAATACAAAAAATTAGCCCAGCGTTGTGGTGGGTGCCTGTAGTCCCAGCTACTCGGGAGGCTGAGGCAGGAGAATGGCATAACTTAGGAGGCAGAGATTGCAGTGAGCTGAGATCAAGCCACTGCACTCCAGCCTGGGTGACAGAGCGAGACTCTGTCTCAAAAAAAAAAAAAGGAAAAGAAAAGAAACTAGCTATGAGGGTGCATCATATCTGGTCTCTCCTCCTCAAGAACTCTTAACAAAGAAGATAATGATAGAGTATTGGGGAAATAACCATTACTCTTTAAATTTCGATAAAAGAGAGGGAACTACAAGGCTCCTGAAGACCAAAACATGAGACATTTTTAATTCTGGCATCTCTTCCAATGTCATCTCTCATTCAGTCTTGTAGCGAGAGGAAGGAGTGACTGAGTTGGGGCAAGATGGGAAGAAGAGCTTGTGTGTGTGTGTGGCTGGGGTGTGTGGATTTAGTTTCTTCCCATGCACACCTTCTCCTCCTGGGACACAGCTGGCCCTACTGAGAAGGACTCCAGGTTGCTAATTTGTACTGTGATTGAGGGAATAAGGATATTTTCAGGGGAAGGGGCAGAACTGAAATATGTGAGATTCCATTTGGCCTAGATATAAGCCATGTCCTTCAATTCAGCTTGGAAAATAAAGTTAATATTTTGATCTCCATCTGTTTCATTTCTATATTTACTATTCTTTTGATGATGAACTTGGAAGTGAGTTCTGCTTTACTGGAAAGAATTTAATCTCAGTGCAGTGATCATATAAGATTGTTAAACTACTTTACTCATCTGTGATTCCCTTGATCAATTCTAATTTACTAAGATCTGGACAGAGTTGAAAACCCAGCTGTGTATATTTTCATAGAGTCCAGATGCAAAAGAAACAGAAAAAAAATTTCTTGATATCTTTTTTAATTAAAAACAATTAATGGTCAAAATTAAAGTTGTGTATTTTTATGGTGTTCGATATGATGTTTTAAATATGGATGCATTGTGAAATGGTTAAATCAAGCTACTTAACATATATACTACCTCAATTATTTTTGGGGGTGAGATTAAAAAGTCTACTATCTCAGCAATTATCAAGTATAAAATACATGGTTATTATTAGTCACAGTCACCATGTTGTACAATGGATCTTTTGAACTTACCCCTCTTGTGTAATAAAAAGGTTGTGTTTTCTCACAAATATCTCCCCAATATCACCTTATCCCAACCTACTACTCTCGCTTCTGAGTTCTGCTCTTATAGATTCCATGTATAAATGAGATCATGGAATATTTTTCTTTCTGTGCCTAGCCTATTTCACTTCAGTTTTTTTCAGGCTAAATAATATTCCATTGTGTATAAATAGCATACTTTATCAACCAAGGAACACTTAGGCTGATTCTATATCTTGGCTATTTTGAATAATGCTGCAATGGATGTGGGCGTGCAGACATCCCTTACACATACTTGTTCCATTTCCTTTGGATATACTCCACAGGGATGGGATTACTGGGTCACAGGGTATTGGGGGAACCCACCCCCCAATAGTTAACATGGGTCCTTTTCTATTTCCCTAAATGTTGGCTGGTCTGAGAAATAAAGGGAAAGAGTACAAAAGAGAGAAAGTTTAAAGCTGGGTGTCCAGGGGAGACATCACCTTTTGGCAAGTTCTGTGATGCCCCCTGAGCCGTAAAACCAGCAAGTTTTTAAGCAATTTTCAAAGGGGGAGGGAGTGTACAAATAGAGTGTGGGTCACAGAGACCACATGCTTCACAAGGTAATAAAATATCACAAAGCAAATGGAGGCAGGGCGAGATCACAGGACCACAGGACAGGGCGAAATTAAAATTGCTAATTAAGTTTTGGGCACGCATTGTCATTAATAACATCTTATCAGGAGACAGGGTTATTAGGCGGGAATTTCCTCATCCTAATAAGCCTGGGAGCGCTACAGGAGACCAGGGCTTATTTCATCCCTTTGTCTTCGACCGTAAAAGACAGCCACCCCTAAAGTGGCCATTTTAGAGGCCCACCCTCAGGGGCCATTCTCTTTCTCAGGGATGTTTCTTGCTGAGAAAAAGAATTCAGTGGTATTTCTCCTATTTGCTTTTGAAAGAAGAGAAATATGGATCTGTTCCGCCCGGCTCACTGGCAGTCAGAGTTTAAGGTCATCTCCCTTGTTCCCTGAGCATTGCTGTTATCCTGTTCTTTTTTCAAGGTCCCCAGATTTCATATTGTTCAAACACACATGCTCTACAAACAGTTTGTGCAGTTAACACAATCATCACAGAGTCCTGAGGCGATTTACATCCTCCTCAGCTTACGAAGATGATGGGATTAAGAGATTAAAGCAAAGACAGGCATAGGAAATCACAAGGGTATTGATTGGGGAGGTGATAAGTGTGCATGAAATCTTCACAATTTGTGTTCAGAGATTGCAGTAAAGACAGGCATAAGAAATAAAAGTATTAATTTGGGGAACTAATATATGTCCATGAAATCTTCACAATTTATGTTCTTCTGCCATGGCTTCAGCTGGTCCCTCTGTTTGGGGTCCCTGACTTCCCGCAACAATAGGGTAATTGTATTTTTAGGTTTTTAAGAAACTGCCATCGTGTTTCTCATAAGGGTTTTACTAATTTACATTTTCATCAACTGAATATGAGTTTGCTTTTCCCACATCCTTGCCAACACTTGATATCTTCTGTTTTTCTAAGCGCCATTCTAACAGGTGTGAGGTGATATCTTATTGTAGTTTCAATTTGCATTTCCCTGATGATTAGTGATAATGAGCATGCAAGCAAGGGCATGGTAGGCTTGTGCTGCATTGAAGGCAGTGGTGTTTGAATCCAGATTTTATACACTTCTATTTACCATTTGCCTACAGAGGCTTCCATATCCAAAAACATATAACATAAAAGCCACTCCAGCTTGACCTTCACCAGCTACTTTCTCTCCTGTTTATCTCCACTCACATACTGAGGGGGAGGAAGCGGCAGCAGGAGGGTGCCATTCTCTTCTCTGAAACGGAGGTGGGAATGAAAACTAGTGTCTGGGGTTAATGGACCCCACATCTCTAAATCTAGGGACAGATACACTGAAAACAAAGTTTATTTCTACCTTTTTCCCTGTAGCAGCGAAGCCAGTACATACCTGGAGCAGAAGCACAGACTCAGGAGAGAGCTGCTCAATACACACCCACTTATCTTTTAATTAAAGTTAGTTTGTATCTAATTCTTGCAGTCGAGCTTTAGGGTTTTTATTATTTTATATTTTCTGTGTTGCCTTTTATGATATTTTAGTGAGAAGGTGGGTACAGATACAGTGCAAACTGCTAGTGAAATACCATATACTGGCTCCAATCCTTAAATGTGAAGAAATGAGCAACCTTAGCTGGATTACAAATTAACAACTTCAGGCATTATTTTATAAAGTTACAAAATGTACTGAACTTTATTAAAAAAAATTTCTAATGTAGATGCACAGTGCAAGATCTTTTATTTAAATACTGTCATGACACCTCTAGGATGCTAATAACATTTTCTGCATATCTTTTGGGCCCTTAATCTCCTAATCAATACTAGTGTGCAGCTAACATGATGAATTCAGGACTAATTGAAGGGATGCATATTATTAACATCAGACATTTATCCTAATTGCATAGTCAGTGTTCATTTTTGAAATGAGTAAATTAAAGATTAATTTCTATGGTAGCAAAAGAGCCAGCATACCGCCACATCTGTGCTTCACGGTGTGAAGAGTGCAGACCGTCAGTGGCGGGAGCTTCTGGTCAATACACTTTTCCCATCAGTTGTTTGCAACAGTCTAACCATTTCATGGATTCAGTGTGTTAAAGAAATACTGCGCATTTTGGGAAGGAAATACAATGTAGCATCCCTTCACCCTGGCAAAATATAAAGACATAAATGTAGTTCCCATTTCTTGCTTTATTCTTCCTACCTGATGCCAAGCAGGCCTGGGTGCTAGCAGTGCAGTGCTGCTCTTCGAGCGTGGGCTAAGGACACGGTGGTCTAGGCCTGCAGGCTTGTTCTCCTCTTTTAGGGATGTGACTCTGGATAAGTGACCAAATCTTCCTGTGCCTAATTCCATCGATTATGAGGTGGTGATAAGAGCACTTACCACGTGGGGTTGTGAGAATCAGATGGGCCAATCTGCTTGATTATTTAGACAGGGGCAGGGACACAGAGAGCAAGCTAATAATGAGTTAACTACTGCTAGTACTACCAGGACCAATACTATGGCAGTTAACCAAAGTCTGGATGGAAATGAGGAAGAGGCAAGTAGAAAACACATAAGTGAGAAGGAAGCATTTCCAACGTGGATAAGCACAGAGAGGCAAGGAGGCAAGGAGAGGTGGAAGAAAGGGACAGGAGATAGTGAGCAAACCACATGCTCTGTCTCTACAGCCTCTCCAGCCTCCTGTTGATGGAAGCTCTCCCTCACTGTGTACACAGCATCTCCAGTGACTTTCTTTCCGTGTCCAGCAGACTGCAGCATCCCATTGCAGAACATGCCCTGTGCACTTTTTGTTCCTTTTAACTGAAATAGTCTTTCCCTCCTGCCCTTGCCTAGTTAATCACCATGTTCTATTTTCTGATGTCCCTCAAAGTCAGCTCATCTTGGCCACACTTCCTGATTCCACGTGTTACCTTGGAGTCCTCCTAGACATCTTCACATACCTCTGTGCACTTCACCACACTAATCAAATTTGTAAGGGTACATTGATTTGTTGAAGTGTATGAAGGCTGTCCTCCACGTGTTATCATTAATACATTTGGGCAGAGATTTCGTGACATTTCGCACAGTAGACATTCATAAAATATTTGTCAAGGAATGACTGATCCTAACTTCAAAGTCAAGATCAAAATTCATCTCCTTCAGAAACATCTTTCTGGTCCTCCTGTGAGGTTCTGTCCCTTCTGACATTGAAACCCAGTAGTATTGCATACGACTTCTGTTATCATTATTTGTTCCAAGGATGTTTCTGCCATCTGAGAACACTGGCAATCCCAAAACAAGTTCCATCTTTTATTGTTTTGTTTTGTTTTTCAGCCAACCCAAGCAGTAAATTATATATACCTTTATACTACAGGAGTACTTGTGTGATGGACAAAAAAGTACTTGTGAAAATCCCTGACTCTCTTACAATTAAAAAAAAAAAATTAGTTTGAAGTTACATTGCAATGGTTTTATAAAGATGTTGTTTAAGAAAATTTGTAATATAGAAACTGTTCTTCAATGTTATGGAAGGTCTCTCTCCTAAAAGGGCTTGCGTTCAGAGTTCCTTCATAATGTGCTTCATAGTGCATTAAAGAAAGATTCAAAAACTTAACTATCCAGATCCATCACTCTAGAACCTCTCAGCTACTGAGTGTTGAGGGAATACTGATTTCACTACCTTAGTTTATCCCTCCATAGAATGCTGTGTCTCTCCCAAAGCCAGCCCAGGCAGGTAGGAGTTCTTTTCAAGTTCTCTTCTCCCTTGTGGCAGAATTAGCCTGATTGTCATTTGGCAATGAGCAAGGATGCTTCTCCACCTCCTCTCCTCACCTGCCCCTGCAGGCAGGTCTACCTAACCTGCAGACCACCTTAACGTACAGAGAATAGCACAGTGAGGAGTGACTCAGAGACAGGGTTAACAACATTTTTTGGTTCTGGCTAATTCCGTATGGAGACATTGTAAGCATCATTTCACATATCTGAGTAAGGAAATCAAAACTTTTGAAAAATATAAGCAAGATCAAAGTTTTGGATAAGAGGGTGAAATGATGCTGGTGAGTTCAGGTCCTGAGTTCAGGGATCAGTCTTCCTTGTCATGGTCAAAGCCTCGAGTTTTAACTGAACAGCACTTTGCACATAATAGGCACAGGATAAATAGCTATTGAATCAATAGCTGAATAGTGAGCAACTGCCTAACACACACTTGTGCATGCGTGGGGGGCATATATGTGTGTGGGTATGTAGCTATGTGGGCAGATATGCGGCCAGTGCTTACTTAAACTACTCGAACGAATATTTGAGTGGATGGTTAATGATATTTCCAAACTACAGAGCCAGTGAGTGGCAAGGCTAAGGCTGTCACCTACTTCTTCTCTCAGCCTGTAAATTAGTCTTGGTCACCTGTTTCTGATTCTGTAAGCTGACCCTGATATATAGCCTTATTTTTATTTTTGAGACAGAGTCTCACTCTGCTGCCCAGGCTGGAGTGCAGTGGCATGATCTTGGCTCACGGCAACCTCCGTCTCCCAGGTTCAAGCGATTCTCATGCCTCAGCCTCCCACATAGATAGGACTACAAGCATGCACCACCACGCCTGGCTAATTTTTGTATTTTTAGTAGAGACAGGGTTTTGCCATGTTGGCCAGGCTGCTCTCGAACTCCTGACCCCAAGTGATCCACCCACCTGACCTCTCAAAGTGCTGGGATTACAGGCGTGAGCCACCATGCTCAGCCTAATAGAGCCTTATTACGAAAAGAAAAATAAATTTCTGTCCTGAATAGATATTCCTGTCCAATATAGTGACTTAAAGTTAATGTTAACATAGCAGCCATAGAGTATATACTCTGTGCCTTCACATAGCCCCTGGCATCCATGAAATTAAATCACTAATCCTCCCCCACATATCATCAGGCAGGTACGATCCACCTTATTCCTCAAGGTGACAGAGCTCGTGAGTACACCTGGGACTTGAACTCAAACAACTTGTCCCAAGAATATGTACTATTAAAAATAAAATTATAAAAGATAATGATCACATTATAAAAATGAACACACAAAAAAGGAAAGCAAGTGTAGCTCCTGGAGCCAGTTCACTTCTGTAGCAATAAAAACCACACAAGACCAACTTGAATCCCAGGAAAAGGCTTGGATTCTGTCGAAGAGCTCATGGTAGGGTGGGCTCTGGTTGTATGGCCCAGGGAAAAGGCAGAGTGAGAATGAGCCTTGTAGAGGGCGAGTTAATTCCTCAAAGACTCCCAGCCTGAACACCCTGACCATTTCCTTCCAGATGCGTTCACTGGACACCTCCCTCCTTCACTAGGGTTTGATCTCACTGTTCACTCATCCTTGCTCACTTCACAGACACGCAGGCAAAGCCAGGCAGATATGTGTAGAAAGCATAAACCAAAAAACTAGAGGCATTTTCCGAGGACACATAGTCCGGCCAGTTCTGAAGTATTGATCTCTTATTTTTCAAAAATTTTTTTTCACTGTACACTATATTTTTATCTCTTCATGTTTTCAGGCAAACATACCACCCATTCCTTAGTAGTCTTGCTACTCCATTATATGCATGCATGTGGGGAAGAGAAAGAGAGATCAGCCTGTTACTGTGTCTATATAGAAAGAAGTAGACATAAGAGACTCCATTTTGTTCTGTATTTGAGATGCTGTTAATCTGTGACCCTACCCCCAACCTTGTCCTTGCAAGAGACATGTGCTGTGGTGACTCAAGGTTTAATGGATTTTGGGCTGTGCAGGATGTGCTTTGTTAAACAAGTGCCTGAAGGCAGCTTGCTGGTTAAAAGTCATCACCATTCTCTTAATCTCAAGTACCCAGGGATGCGAACACTGCCAGAAGTCGCAGGGACCTCTGCCTAGGAAAGCTAGGTATTGTCCAAGGTTTCTCCCCATGTGATAGTCTGAAATATGGCCTCGTGGGAAGGGAAAGACCTGATCGTCCCCCAGCCTGACACACGCGAAGGGTCTGTGCTGAGAAGAACTAGTATAAGAGGAAAGAAGGCCTTTTGGCAGTTGAGATAGAGAAAAGCGTCTGTCTCCTGCCCCTCCCTGGGCAATGGAACATCTCGGTGTAAAACCCAATGGTATGTTCTGTTTACTGAGAAAGGAGAAAATCGCCTTAGGGCGAAAGGTGGGACTTGCTAGCACAATGCTGCTCTTTATGCACTAAAAAGGTTTATGGAGATGTTTGCATATGCATATCAAGGCACAGCACTTTTCCTTAAACTTATTCATGTCACAGAGATCTTTATTCATATGTCTTACTGCTGACCTTCTCCCTACCATGATCCTATTATCTTGCCACTTCCCTTTTTCTAAGATGGTAAAGATAATGATCAATAAATACTGAGGGAACTCAGAGACCTGTGCTGGCGTGGGTCCTCTGTATGCTGAGCGCCGGTCCTCTGGGCCCACCTTTTCTTTCTCTATACTTTATCTCTGTGTCTCATTTCTTTTCTCAAGTCTCTGGTTCCACCTAACGAGAAACGCCCACAGGTGTGGAGGGGCAGGCCACCCCTTCACATGCATGCATTTCACCTACCCATTTGTCAGAGATGGATACCCGGTGTTGCTTCAATTTCCTGAGAGTACGTACAAGATGCAACATGCGGCCGGGCGCGGTGGCTCAAGCCTGTAATCCCAGCACTTTGGGAGGCCAAGACGGGCGGATCACGAGGTTGGGAGATCGAGACCATCCTGGCTAACACGGTGAAACCCCGTCTCTATTAAGAAATACAAAAAACTAGCCGCGCGAGGTGGCGGGCGCCTGTAGTCCCAGCTACTCGGGAGGCTGAGGCCGGAGAATGGCGTAAACCCGGGAGGCGGAGCTTGCAGTGAGCTGAGATCCGGCCACTGCACTCCAGCCTGGGTGACAGAGCGAGACTCCGTCTCAAAAAAAAAAAAAAAAAAAAATAAATAAATAATTTTTTTGTGGTGCAGGTCTGCTGGTAATAAATTTTCTTAGTTTTGTTTGTCTGAAAAGTATTTCTTTTCACTGTTATTGAATTCTGGANAAAAAAAAAAAAAAAAAAAAAAAAAAAAAAAAAAAAAGATGCAACATGCAACCTCAACCTGTTGCTTTACAAACATGCATCAGTATTGCTGGTCATGGCTGTGCATGGTCTGTTTCAATATAAAAAGTGCCAATAGCTCTTTAGAATGCCCACTGCAGACTGTGCCCCCAGCAACAATGCATGAGGCCTTCTGCATCCCACAGCTCGAACCTCGCTGGTCATTGGCCCATTCTTTAACTCTTGCCAATCAAACAAATGTACAATTGTATGTAGATGTGTGAGTGTCATGTGTGTTGTTCTATTTGGTCTTTTCCTGACTCTATGCTTTTTTGCATCTCTTGATATTATTACCAACCTTTCAAGGTTTTTTGTTTTGGGAATTTCTTATTTATAATATTTGTTTTTCTACTGGAATGCTGAGTTTTCTCCCCGATTTTCAGGAAATGTTTGAATAGTGTTGAAAGGAATGAGGCACATCCCCCATATATCTCCCAACTTCCTGAGCCCAGCACAAACACATTCCTCCATATTTCTTTCAAACTTCAGAAAAACATCACCTGGGAGATCTCCGATAAGGAATGCTAAATGTAGAATGTTAACCAATTGTAATGCTGTAACCGAGAGAATTACATTGTTCCCTATAACTTTACATATCCTGTTTACATCGGGCTATAAAAAGCAAGCACTCGCATTGTTCGAGGCCCTCTTGTATGCTGTGGAATGGAGGGACCAAGTTCGAACTTGTAGTAAAGATCCTTGCCGCTTGGCTTTGACTCTGGACTCTGGTGGTCTTCTTTGGGGAACAAATGGTCTGGGCATAACATCTGGGGGCTCTCCCGGGATTCCCCAAGCCCACCAGACCCCTGGTCAACGGATCTACTAAGATCGATCTACTGATAGGTGAGCCGGCTCGTCTCCGTTTGTCTGTGTCTGTTCTGAATCTGAATCTGTGACTCGCGAGGTCTGAAACTGGAGCTGGCGCAGTCCTGGCGGACGCGCTATAGGACGGCCAGCGGAGACCGGTGGGAGACGTCCCCTGGCTCTCGTCTGATCTAGATTGCGATCCGAGCTGCCGGAGCACGATCGCGATCCGAGCGGCTAACTCTGACCCGGGCTTCCAGTGCGCGCTTGCGATCCGAGCTGCCAGAGCGCGATCGCAATCCGAGCGGCTAACTCTGACCCGGGCTTGCGGTGCGCGCTTGTGATCCGAGCTGCCAGAGCACGATCCCAATCCGAGCGGCTAACTCTGACCTGGGCTTCCGGTGCGTGCTTGCGATCCGAGCTGCTGGAGCGCGATCCCGATCCGAGCGGGTAACTCTGACCCGGACTGCCGGAGCGCGCTTACGACTAGATATTATTAATAAGCCAGATTTCCTTTACAGGGATTCTAACCCATATTCCTTTACAGGAAGAGACTACTAACTAGTACAGGATGGGTAATACCCAGAGCGCTCCCCTATCTCTCCTTACAAGTAATTTCAAAGATGTAAGAGCTAGGGGCCACTTAGATCAAATCCCATATATCCTCATATGGCAGGACCTTGTTGAGAACCTGCCTCCTTGGCTGTCCCCTTTCCAATTAGCCCCTGAACCCTGTAAGGCACTGGTTGCTCGACCACTAAAATCCAAGCAACCAACTGCCCCCCCAATCCTGTTCTACCTGACAGCGGGGACCCACTGTTCACAGAACCCCCTCCGTACCCCTCCGGGCCGCAGGCCCCAGCCCCCCGGGCTAAGCCGGGGGGAAAAGCAGGCGGATGGGAGGCGGCCGGCACACAGGGACCTGCTGAGAGTGAAAGTAACTTTGAAGGGCCGGCGGGGCGGATGCGAGGGCGCACTTCGCGGGCTAGCCCCCCCAGCCGCCTGACTCCACAGTGGCTCTACCCCTTCGGGAAATAGGACCCCCAGATGACACGGGAATCCCCAGGCTCCAGTACTGGCCATTCTCTACCAGTGATCTGTATAACTGGAAGACCCAGAGTGCTCGGTTTTCAGACAACCCCAAAGATTTAATGGCTTTACTGGATAGTGTCATGTTTACCCACCAGCCCATTTGGGATGATTGTCAGCAGCTCCTCCGAATCTTGTTCACAACGGAAGAGCGAGAAAGAATACAGGTAGAAGCCAAAAAGCTGGTCCCAGGGGACGACGGTCAACCGACTGCCAACCCCGACCTCATAAATGCGACTTTTCCTCTGACCAGGCCGGCGTGGGACTACAACACGGCAGAAGGTAGGGGATGGCTACGCCTTTATTGCCAGACTCTAATGGCAGGTCTCTGGGCAGCTGCTCGCAAGCCCACTAATTTGGCTAAAGTATACTCTGTCCTGCAGGGAAAGACAGAGAGCCCAGCTACCTACTTAGAAAGGTTAATGGAAGCTTTTAGACAGTACACCCCCATAGACCCAGAGGCTCCAGGAAGTCAGGCAGCTGTTGTAATGTCTTTCGGAAATCAGGCAGCCCCAGACATTAAAAGGAAACTCCAGAAATTAGAAGACTTAGAGGATTGTGGACATACACCCAACTGTGCCAAACCCGTATACCCTCCTGAGTACCCCAAACCCTAAACATCAATGGTACTCTGTTTTAGATTTGAAAGATGCTTTCTTCAGTTTGCCTTTAGCCCCTCAGAGCCAAAAGCTCTTCGCCTTCAAGTGAAATGACCCTGGAAAGGGCATAAGTGGCCAACTGACATGGACCAGGCTGCCGCAGGGATTCAAAAACTCTCCTACCCTGTTCGATGAGGCCCTCCATGAAGACCTGGGTGAGTACCGACGTAAACACCCTGAGGTAACTTTACTACAAAATGTTGATGACCTCCTGATTGCTGCTGAGACCCAAGAAGCTTGTATTCAAGGGACCAAGAGTCTCTTACAAGCTCTGGGAAATCTAGGCTACCGAGCCTCGGCAAAGAAAGCTCAAATCTGTAAGCCAGAAGTAACATATCTGGAGTACCTGCTAAAAGGAGGGCAGCGCTGGTTAACAGGCGCTCGGAAGCAGACTGTTCTGCAGATCCCCAGGCCACAATCCACCTGACAAGTGAGGGAATTCCTGGGGTCGGCGGGATTTTGTAGACTATGGATACCTGGGTTCGCAGAACTGGCTAAACCCTTGTATCAGGCAACACGGGGGCAGCAACCATTTAATTGGACAGACGAAGCCAAGTCGGCTATCCAACAGATCAAAACCGCCCTACTCTCTGCGCCTGCACTGGCACTACCTGATGTCACCAAGCCCTTCCACTTATACATGGATGAGAGTAAGGGTGTCACCAAGGCGGTAATAACTCAGAACTTAGGCCCCTGGCGGAGGCCAGTTGCCTACCTGTCAAAGAAGTTAGACCCAGTGGCTGCCGGGTGGCCCCCTTGTCTCCGAATGATTGCGGCCACGGCTCTGATGGTACAAGATGCTGATAAACTTGTCATGGGTCAAGAATTGTGGGTCGTTACCCCACATGCCATCGAAGGTGTACTCAAACAGCCACCTAATCGATGGATGAGTAACGCCCGGCTCACCCACTACCAAGGACTACTAATAAATCCTATCAGGATAACCTTCCTGCCCCCAACGACCTTGAACCCTGCCTCACTGCTGCCCAACCCGGACCTGGACACGCCGCTCCATGATTGCACTGAGATACTAGCTCAGGTGCACGGAGTTGGAGAGGACCTGCAGGACCACCCACTCCCTGACGCTAACCTCATCTGGTTCACTGATGAGAGCAGCTTCATGCATCAAGGCCAGAGGTACGCTGGAGCGGCAGTGACTTCAGAGACTGAGGTAATCTGGGCGGGACCCCGTCCCCGGGGACATCGGCCCAGAAGGCCGAACTGATAGCGCTCACCCAAGCTCTTACCTTAGGGGCAGGGAAGAAGCTGACAGTATATACAGACAGCCGATATGCTTTTGCTACGGCGCACATACACGGGGCCATCTACAGGGAGCAAGGGTTACTAACGGCTGAAGGAAAAGAGATAAAAAACAAGCAAGAGATCCTAGCCCTGTTAACAGCGCTATGGAAGCCAGAAAAGTTAGCCATTGTGCATTTCCCAGGGCATCAGAAATCAACCACTCCAACTGCTCAAGGCAACTTTCTGGCAGACCAAACTGCAAGAAATGTGGTAAAGGCTCCCAGCCAACTTCTTGCACTCCAGCTCCCTGACCCGGGCCCCCGGGACTTGCCACATTTCCCTGATTATTCAGAATAAGATCTCCAGTGGATTGACAAGCTTCCCCTGAAACAGATCCAGAATAGGTGGTGGACTGATACTAATGACCAAACCATCCTACCAGAAAAATTAGGACACCAAGTGTTAGAACACATCCACCAAACCACCCACCTGGGTGCTCAGCGGATGATAGACCTGATCAGACGCTCTAAGCTCAAATTCAGACATACAGCCGAGATGGCCAGCAGCATCATGGCAAGTTGCAAAGTCTGCCAGCTTAACAACGCCTACCCCCAGTCCCAGGCTGCAGCGGGAACAAGGCTTAGAGGAACCAGGCCCGGTATCTACTGGGAAGTAGATTTAACTGAAATAAAGCCAGGAAAGTACGGGTATCGGTACTTACTTGTCTTTGTAGATACTTTTTCAGGGTGGACTGAAGCATTTCCAACCAAAAGAGAAACTGCTCAGGTTGTAGCAAAGAAAATTCTGGAAGATATCCTCCCCAGGTATGGCTTCCCCGTCCAGATAGGGTCAGATAATAGGCCGGCCTTTGTCGCTAAAGTAAGTCAGGATTTGGCTTCCATCCTTGGGGCAAATTGGAAACTACATTGCGCTTACAGGCCCCAGAGTTCAGGACAGGTAAAAAAGATGAATCGGACCTTAAAAGAGACCTTAACTAAATTGACTATGGAGACTGGCGCTAATTGGGTGGTCCTTCTCCCCTACACTCTGTTCCGGGCCCGTAATACCCCTTACAGACTGGGCCTTACCCCTTACGAAATCATGTATGGCAGACCCCCACCCCTGGTTCCTAGTCTAAAAGATGATCTGCTCAAATCTGAAACAGAAAATGTCTCTGAACTCTTATTTTCCCTACAAGCCTTGCAGAAAATTCATCAAGAAATCTGGCCCAAGCTGAAGGAACTATATGAGACCGGTCCCCCACCGACACCCCATCCGTACCAGCCGGGAGACTAGGTCCTGGTTAAGCGACACCAACAAGAGACCCTAGAACCCAGGTGAAAAGGACCACTCCAGGTACTCCTGACCACACCCACCACCCTGAAGGTAAAAGGCATCGCGTCGTGGATCCACTACACCCACGTCAAGCCGGTGGACCCAACCTCCAACCTTCTAGGACCAATCACGGCAGCGGCTGAAGCACCGGCCACGTGGACTGTGGACAGAGCTAAGAACAACCCCTTAAAACTCACCCTGCGCCAGCAATATAGCTCACTGCAAACATGCAGTTAGGTAGTCTAGCCCTAACGTTAGCTGCCCTAGTGGCCGCTGGGGAAAACACCAAACCAACACCTAAACCCCAGTCAGGAGAAGTTTCCCTACTGCTTCTCAGGAACCAATTCCAGCCTCTGCAGCATCACTGCAGTGCCCCCTAATATCACCCTAAGGGCTCCGCCAGGCATATTCTTCTGGTGTAATGGGACATTATCTAAGGACCTATCTAGTCCCTCTGTTACCAACCTACTGTGTCTTCCTGTCACATTAGTTCCCCGGTTGACTCTACTAACTGCTGGCGAGTTCCTAGGGTACACCGGTAACTGGACTAGTACTGCTATTCACCCAGTCCCTAGACCGAGACCTGCACGAGCCGTATTTCTCCCCCTCATTGCAGGAATCTCCCTCACTGCATCCCTCATTGCGGCCAGGATGGCGGGGGGAGCCCTAAGTCACACCCTCATAGAAAGCAACAAGTTGTACCAACAATTTGCCGTTGCTATGGAGGAGTCAGCTGAGTCCCTTGCATCCCTTCAGCGGCAGCTCACGTCCCTAGCTCAAGTAACCTTGCAGAACTGGAGGGCGCTAGACCTACTCTCTGCTGAAAAAGGTGGTACATGTATGTTTCTAAAAGAAGACTGTTGTTTCTACATAAATGAATCAGGGCTTGTAGAAGACCGGGTCCAACAGTTACGCAAGTTAAGCACTGAAGTAAAAACATGGCAGTTTGCTTCAGCTGCAGACCAGTGGTGGAATTCCTCTATGTTTTCTCTGTTAGCCCCCTTCCTTGGACCCCTGCTAAGTCTACTATTTCTGCTAACCGTAGGACCTTGTGTTGTTAACAGAATTTTGCAGTTTGTCAGAGAAAGGTTTGACACTGTTCAGCTCATGGTCCTCAGAGCCCAATACCAACCTGTAGATGCTGAAACAGAGTCAGACTTATAAGACCCAAGATTGGCTCTAGAGTTACCTGAAAAGAAGGGGGGAATGAAAGGAATGGGGCACATCCCCCATATATCTCCCAACTTCCTGAGCCCAGCACAAACACATTCCTCCATATTTCTTTCAAACTTCAGAAAAACATCACCTGGGAGATCTCCGATAAGGAATGCTAAATGTAGAATGTTAACCAATTGTAATGCTGTAACCGAGAGAATTACCTTGTTCCCTGTAACTTTACATATCCTGTTTACATCGGGCTATAAAAAGCAAGCACTCGCATTGTTCGAGGCCCTCTTGTATGCTGTGGAATGGAGGGACCAAGTTCGAACTTGTAGTAAAGATCCTTGCCGCTTGGCTTTGACTCTGGACTCTGGTGGTCTTCTTTGGGGAACAAATGGTCTGGGCATAACAGTGTAAATATTCATGCCATCTCAATTTTAGACATGGCAATTTGTTTCTTACCTGTGGTTATTAACTCTGTCCATTGTGCTACTTTCTAAAAACAAATGCTTAATTTTTACATAATCTCATACATAATTTTTCCATTTGCTATTTATGCTTCAAGGTTTTAAGAACTCTCTAACACCCCTATATCTAAAAACAGTGTCCTTCAATTAACTTTAAATCAACTAACAATGAATTTCCTTCAATTAACTTTGTCGTTTCTTTTTCACCTTCAATATTTAATATTTTCAGAGTTCATCTGCATTTTTGAAGTTACATGATAATCAAGTGTTGTACTTCTTTCAATCGTATGCCGTTTTCATTCCATTTACTAAACAGTCTTTTTTTTTTTTTTTTTTTTTGAAGAATCTCCCTTTGTAGCCCAAGCTGGAGTTCAGTGGCACCATCTTGGCTCACTGCAACCTCCGCCTCCCAGGTTCAAGCGTTTCTCCTGCTTCAGCCTCCTGAGTAGCTGGGATTACAGGCGTGTGCCACCACGCCTGGCTAATTTTTGCATTTTTAGTAGAGACAGGATTTCACCATGTTTGCTAGGCTGGTCTCAAACTCCTGCCCTCAGATGATCCACCTACCATGGCCTCCGAAAGTGTTGGGATTACAAGTGTGAGACACCACACCTGGATAAGAGTCTGTGGTTGATCACCAGTTTTTTACATAATTTTTCTTTTGAACACAAGTATATTATAAAAACACTTGAAAGGAGTATTCAAAATAGATTTTGAGTATCTGGTTAAAGATTCAGGTATGGTTATTTTCCTACTTCGAAATGCAAAGGAGGTAAACTCACAGAAGAAAACGATGATGTTCATAGAACATCAAGAGATCAGGAATTATGGCATATCTCCGGGTGAAAGGAAGCAGATGGGAGGATGTTTACTGACAAAGTGGTATGAGAAGTTGCAGTTAAAAACACGAATTCAGCCTGGCATGGTGGCTCACGCCTGTAATCCCAGCACTTGGGGAGGCTGAGGAGGGTGAAACAGAAGTCAGGAGATCAAGACCATCCTGGCTAACACGGTGAAACCCCGTCTCTACTAAAAATACAAGAAATTAGCCGGGCGTGGTGGCGGCACCTGTGGTCCCAGTTACTCGGGAGGCTGAGGCAGGAGAACGGCGGGAACCCGGAGGCCGAGCTTGCAGTGAGCTGAGATCCGGCCACTGCACTCCAGCCTGGGCCACAGAGCGAGACTCCGTCTGAAACAAAACAAAAAACAAAACAAACCGAAAAAACACGACTTAGGAAGCAATCTTCCAGTTGGAGGCTCAGGAGGTAAATTTGGAGGTATGGAAGTTAGGAAAAGAAAAGTTGCAAAATGGTGAAAGGTCTATTGAAAAACTGAAGAAAGAAACTTTAACCAAATGTTCCTCTCAAACAGAACGAGTAAAGAATATGGAAAATCAAAGCAATAAACAAAAACAGCAACAAAGAAGAGGTCTCTTTTTTAAAAGTCTGAATGTGATCTTGGGAATAATAAGGGTTGCCAGAAGTACTAACACCTAAAACAAACACTTACTTCCTAAATCCGGAAATAAGGGACCCTGAAACTCTTGGCTCCTTTTGACCCCCACACTAGCCTAAAAATGGAAAACACAGCTCTTATATTTATCACAGCTCCATTCACACTTCCCATGAAAAGAAACAAGATTTTTCTTTTTTTTCTTTTTTTGCTTTATTCATATAGAAAAGGAAATGGCCGAGGAGAAAGCAAGAATGATAAGCAGTCTTCTAAATGGTAAATGGGCAATCAAAATTCACCAGTACCTATGGAATGAAAATGAAAACCCAATATAGACAAAGACTAACCTAAATGAATTTGAAGATCAAAATAAAATTTTTAAACATTATTATTACCTTCCCCAGAGTTTCAAATACAGTTTGAATAAGAAATTTGTTTAAATGTTATTATTTAAAAAATAAGCAGAGAACAAGAAAGAGACATTGGACAGTTGAAAATTCAATTACCAAATGAAAGAAAAATTAAATGTGCAAGCTGGACCATAAAGTCAAAACAAATCTTCAAGAATATAGAGCAAATAGACAAGGAAATGAAAATACAATGGAAAACAAACAAACAAACAAACAGAGAACTAGAGACTCAGCCACCAGGGATATTCAACATTTACACTCAGAATTTCCCAGAAAAGAGCATGAACGATGAATGAGGGAAAATGTTCAAGTAAAAGACACAGAAAATTCCCAGAACTTAAAAAGAATTTTTTTCACATATAAAATATTTGTAACGAGAGCTAATAGGCTTAAAGGGGGATAAAAGCCCATCACTAGATATGTTCTTGTGAAATGTCAGAACATCAAGGATAAAGATTATTTTAAATCTTTTAAAAACATAATAGAAACCTATTATATCACTCGTGTGATTTAAGAGGAAATAATGACCAGTCTATTGTAAATGCACTGGATACAAGAAGGCAATAAGGTGAAACCTTTAAGGCTCTGAGCAAATATTTTGAACTTAGACTTTTAAACCCAGCCAAACCATCTATCAAGTGTGAGACAAATTTTATATACATATATATGCATATATTATCTGTATGTTTGTATTATGCTTAACATATTTTCCAAATGAAAGGGCCATTGGAAGTCTACTATAAAACTCTACAGAATCAGGTGACACTTTATTCATTTAGGACTAGGAGGACAAGGTGCTGTGCAATGGTGTCTTTTGGGAGAAAATAATGCAAGCAGTAGCTATTATGATTGAGAATTTTAATAAATGTAAGGATATAAGAAAAGCTTCATATTTCTTTGTCAAAAACAAAAACAAAAAAAGCAAATATAAATGACAATTACATAGAAAGCGCTACTACTAATTCAAGGTCCAAATCTAAAGCTTAGAAATACTTTAAATGTGGAAGTAATTCAACCTGAATCTTTAACCAGATATCTTGAATCAAATTCTGTGCATGCCTTTTCAAGTGCTTTTGTGTTGTAATCGTGTTAGTAAGAAAATACATGACATTATATTTAGCATTTAACAAAGTACAAACAAAACCAATTTATTTGTTCAAGATCTGCCAAAAACATCTTCCTTCCAGTGGCATGTGGTGTTAGCATCGAAACTTGAAGGAAAGTCATGTAATCCTGTACCACTTGCTCTGCAGAAAACAATATTGTTCTGGTTACAATAATGTAAATGTTGTTTATGAGATTTTCAGGTTTAGTGTTAAGTTGGGGGCAAATCAGAAGATTCAACTGTGGTGTAAAATGGAAAGGTGATAGAATAGGAAAAAAATACAAATATGTAACTGGCAAAATTTAGACAATTTAAAAAAGAGCAATGGTACAAGAAAGGGAGACTTTACAAATACCCTCGATATGCACAGTGAGTAATGTAGTCTCAATTGATGCAACAAAAGGTCAATGTTTAAGTAGATTATTTGTTTATATTATGTTAATATTATTTAAATTCACAAAAGAAGCTAATTGAAGATCTCAAAATTACATAAGAACAGAAGAGAACTATGAAGAAATAAAAAGGGTATTTATGTATTTGACTTCGATAGTTGTGAGGCCGTATAGTCTAAGTATGATGAAAACACAATGAATTAAAACTCATTTTAGCTGTGCGGTTTCACATTGCAAGGGTAGAAAGAAAAACAAATTGAGAAAGGCAAAGAGAGAGAGAGGTTATTGAAGGGGCATTCCATCTAAAGAGGGAAAGTGTTGAGTTATAAGAGGAAGAGAAAAAGAATGACTAAGAAAATCATTATATTAACTTGGTTACTACTTCATAATGTGTTTATTTTGTAATTAATATGCAGACATAAATAGCTAGACTTCACCCTACTCCTCAAAAGACAGTCTTTCAAGCTCTTCCTTTTTCCCACAGAGCCATTAGCCATCTTACAGTAGAGTATAACATATGGCTGTTAAATGATTTTTTCTTATTTAGCATTCCCTCTTTGCATAAAAATTGCCTGATGTTGCTGACCTATAAGAACAGTTAATCCTAATAGTAGGCTATGGTGTATTCAGCCACGGAGTTTTATTATTTATGGCACAGAAATTAATTCAAAGATCAACTGGGAAAGGAAAAGAATTAACGATGTCCAGCATATTTTACCAATGAACAAGAAAATAATCTTTTTTACTGGATAGCTGGGGATTATTCTGTTCTGTACACACATCATTTCTTTCAAAGACTGCGAAAGAGTATTGCCTTGGAGATAGAACATTGCGGAGATGTAGCTAACGTAATTTTTTGGCACCTAAGTTTAATTCAAAAGGATTAAGTAAGTGTATTCATAGATTTTAAACCAATCAAATCACAAAGCCAATTCCTGCATTAATTTTCCAGCAATTTAATTATGTAGCCCCAAGCTCTGACTTCTCATCAATTAATCCAGCTGTAAAAACCTAGAGCCTAATTCTACAGTGTATTAATCAACACATCTGATGTAGGAAAGAGACTGTATTGCAATCTCTCAGCTGAAAATCAAACCAAGAACCACTGTTGATTTAACCATATTCAACTTAAAACACATTAATTTTTTAACTAATTAATCATAAAAACTGTGCTAGTTGACCAGATGAGACAGCAAAGTAGATATGTAGAAACAAGAAAACGAGAGTCATCGTGACTGAGCACTAAGTAAAATTACTTTTAAAATCAAACAAAAAAAGTCTAAATGGAGCAGTTTCAAGCAGAAGTAAGAGCTGTTTAAATGTGGTTAAAAAGGTGTAAAACCATGGTGGGCAATCAGGAGCCCTCTCCAGAAATACTGCAGAAGGCAGCTTCCGTGCATTTGGTGGTGAAGTCTAGCATCAGTGGTCAAGTCTAGCAAAGTTAGACAAAGATTCATGCACTGTTCCTGTTCCAAGTTTTTAATGTTATACCATTAGGGACTTTCCCCCAAAGATAACTGAAAGTTGATATGCTAGGCTTGGATGACAACTCTTGTTCAGGAAAGGTAAAAAGATGAAAAATGGAGTTAGTAAAATCCCATAGTACCTTTTACTGTGGAGAGACAACAGTTCATGACCCCATAGATCAGACATGTTTAAGTACAAAATTGTCAGACATCTGAAGCGTGTAGTCTATAATTTTGAAGAACAGAAAGAAAACAATTTGGAAAGGAGTGTGAATTAATTACAGTTTTTAAAACAACCTGTTCACACTTGTAATCCCAGCACTTTGGGAGGCTAAGGCAGGTAGATCACCTGAGGTCAGTAGTTCAAGACCAGCCTGGCCAACATGGTGAAACCCTGTCTCTACTAAAAATACAAAAAAAATAGCCAGGCATGGTGGCAGGCACCTGTAATCCCAGCTACTTGGGAGGCTGAGGCAGGAGAATTGCTTGAACCCAGGAGATGGAGGTTGCAGTGAGCCGAGATCACGCCATTGCACTCCAGCCTGGGGGGCAAGAGTGAGATTGTCTCAAAAATAAAAACAAAACAAAACAAAACAATACATTTAAACATTTGTACATACTGATATTTGCCAAACTCATATGGCATTCAGATCAATATTAAATTAAAAATACAATGAAGTCTGGGCCAGGCGCGGTGGCTCACGCCTGTAATCCCAGCACTTTGGGAGGCCGAGGCGGGCGGATCACGAGGTCAGGATCGAGACCATCCTGGCTAACACGGTGAAACCCCGTCTCTACTAAAAATACAAAAAAAACTAGCCGGGCGAGGCGGCGGGCGCCTGTAGTCCCAGCTACTCGGGAGGCTGAGGCAGGAGAATGGCGTGAACCCGGGAGGCGGAGCTTGCAGTGAGCCGAGATCGCGCCACTGCACTCCAGCCTGGGCGACTAAGCGAGACTCTGTCTCAAAAAAAAAAAAAAAAAAAAAAAAATACAATGAAGTCTGTAGAGTTAAGATTTCCATATTACCTACAGAGTGAGTTCCAAAGGCTCCAAGATGACTTTGTATTTCAGCCTTATATTACCTTTTTATGACAAACAAGATAAATTTTAAAATCAAAACAAGTCAATTTTACAAGTTTTTCTCCTCCCTTTTATTTGCTCTTTACTTTTGTTAAACATTTAGTAAAGATAACATATTTTATGTTTATTTTCCAAACTAGAAAGGAGATGAACAGGAGAGATTCTGCACTACTTTCTCCTCTAGTACAACCTCAAGCCATTTCTGTCTCCACTCCCTCAAAGAACATTGACCATTTATCTGTGGAAAATCTGTTTCCTCTACTTCTCCTCATTTTAATAGCTCCGTTCCTTAAGTGACCTGGATGTCAACTGCATAACCCTATTCAGATGCTTGTAAACTGATTTCTTAAGTTCCAAAGTGATTAGATAGTTATTACATACTTTCACAACCCCTTCATTTACTTCTTTTCAGATGTTCCTTTTCTTCCCCCCACAGAGTCTGCTGCTTTAACTAGTCATGGTTAAAATATGCTCTGTGTGATAGCAGTAAAATTATGTGATGCACAGGATTTCTGTGTAAATTTTACACCCACATTGCCATGCTATGAGCTTAAGGAAGAGGTAGAGCTATTCATATATGTAAAAGCCAGGAACTCTCCTAGGCACTTACATATATTTAATTATCACAACTATTCTCAAGATTGAAGCACTTTTGTACTCATACCAGATTGACAGAAACTGAGGTTCAAGATGTAGTACACGGCCTAGCTGGAATTTGAACCTAGGCATGGCTGTCTCTAAGCTTCAGACACTAACATAACGTGGTGTATGTTGCATTTCTTTCTTTTCTTTTCTTGCTTTTTTTTTTTTTTTTTTTTTTGAGACGGAGTCTTGCTTGTTGCCCAGGCTGGAGGACAGTGGTGTGATCTCAGCTCACTGCAACCTGTGCCTCCTGGGTTCAAGCGATTCTCCTGCCTCAGCCCCCCCAAGCAGCTGGGACTACAGGCATGTGCCACCACGTCCAGCTAATTTTTGTATTTTTAGTAGAGATGGGGTTTTACCATATTGGCCAGGCTGGTCTCGAACTCCTGATCTCATGATCCACCCACCTTTGCCTCCCAAAGTGCTGGGATTCCAGGGGTAAGCCACTGTGCCTGGCCTCATTTCCTTATTAATTTTTAACCCATACTCTAAAAGCCTCCCCTTCATTTACATGTGGGCCATTTCTTTTCATTGGCATATAATATGTGATTTAGGGAAGACAGAATTTTGTTAAAGCAAAATTTTAAAGTAAACCTTTAGACATAACTATGAATTATTTTGAGGATTTAAATAATTAATGATTAAATAGAGATACCTTAAAATATTGTTGGATTTGGAAGTGTCAGTTTCTTTTACCTTTCCTGTGTAGTACACTTTTTCTATAAAAACTGTAAGCGATTTTACTGTGGATTTAATAAGCATCATTTTTTTAAAAGGCGCCTTCTGTGAGCAGAAAATTTTTTACTTTCTTGGTGGGATCAAATCAAATGAAAGCTTTAGAATACTCTTTCAAATGGAAAAATGATTAAAATTTAATGTCATATATTAATACGTGTATGTTAAATTCAAAAAGACTTGAATGACTTTATTATACAGAATTTAGTAGAGCAAATAGTAGAATTGATTATAAGGACCTACAGATATGATTGTACCATTTAATACCTGTGCTGTTTAGTCACTCTTAGCTCTTTTTTCCACAAAATAAAAATAAATAAATCATTGTAGAGTTGTTATGATAGCTCAATGACTTTAAAAGAGATAATATGAGTAAAGTGCCTAGCCAAGTACTTGGCATATCATAAGCACTGAGTACATAGAAGCTATTATATGATATGAAAAAGCCATTATAAAAGGTTCTTGATTTATGAATATTATGGAGTAGCTATTATGACTAAATGATCAAATGATCTTCATGCAGGTTTTATAGAAGTGAGTTATTTTTGGAGTCATATTATTTCGGGGCTGGAAAGGGCCTTGAAGATAAAATATAGTTTTTACATATAAAAGGATGCAGGTGACTATGCCCTCACCCAGAGATCAGAATGCCTGGAGGATGGGCGCTTGTAATTTTCAAAGTAGCTTCAATGGACTTAGACTTTGTATGATGCCGTCTGCTTAAGAAGAGCCCTGTATCATTTCCTGTTCTTGAGGGGATATGCAAATGACGGAATGAGAAAACAAATATGCAAATGAGGACCCAGAAAAGTTAAGTGACGTATTTCAGGTCACAGTACATATAATAGCAATCTAAGAAGTAGCCTCAGGACCGCTGACTTCTAACGTAGGATTTTTCCTTCTATAACACACCAGCTCTTTTGAAAAAGACCATTGCATAATGGAATTTAATTGCTTCCTTTTACTATTCACTTCCACTGAAGTTGTATTCTTCTCAGCCAAGGAATTATACATAGCTCTGGAAAAGATTGTTTTTAAACGAGACCTGGCCTAAACAAGCCCATGGTACACATCATATGTTTTGCCTCGCAGGGACATCTTACTCCACAGTGACACCCACAGGCAGAGGCCCTGTTTCAACACAGGGAAGAAAAGGCTATCTTGGATCTCAGTGGGAAAAGTCCTTTTTAATCACCACGGGAAGGGATTTCAAACAGCAGGTATTTTTAGATTTATCTCAAAGCCAGAAGTGTGTGTGTGTGCCTGTGGGAAGGAGAAAAGGAGAGAGGGAAAGATACAGAGACAGAGAGACAAAGAGAGGCAGAAAGAGACAAAGAGAGACACGCAGAGAGACAGAGGTGTCCAGATATTAATGTGTGTTTGTTAACATTTATTGTGTATATGTATTCTCTCTTAGCATATGGCAAATAATCATGAAGAAAACAGCAGAGAGAAGCAAAATAGGGCTTTATTAAGATAATTGCTTCAATATATACTTGAAGGTATTAACACCAGATAATGTGAAACAACAGTCAGGAAAATATTTCACCCACTAACTCAGGCTATCTGGCGGTGTTGCCCTTTCAACATCAGATGAACTACTAGCAGACACCCTGTACTTTTCACTTAAGAAAATCTCAAGGGCTGCTGTTTCCAAAAAATAAATAAATAAATAAATAAATTTAAAGAAAGAATTAGGTTCCTTACAAAAGAGAATAATAGGAACACCAAACAGGTCAAATCATAGTACTATCTATGCCAGCCTGGTTTGAATAAATGATCTACATATACAATGCATTATTATGGGGTAAGCAATTGCAACAAAGTCGCTCCACCTCCTCCCTGGTTGCTGCAGGCCTGTCTGTTCCCAGGTCAACAGAACCAGCATGGATGGATGCAGCAGGCCTCAGTCAAGGGCAGATAAGAATCCCTCTTCACATGTGCTGCTGCCCTACTTTGGGGATGGCTCGAGTCTTCACACTGCACAGTCACTGTTTCCTCCAGACTTTTCAGAAGGTTTGCAAGTACCTCTCCCATCCCTAACATTTCATGATAATTTTGTCTACTGGCAGACGCTAACACAACCTCTAGCAAAACTAAACAACAACAAAATAAACATTTTGCTCGCTTGGCGAGAGAGTGCCCAAGAGAAGAACTTGTCTTTTGGGGTTTTTTATTAATCATCTGCTGATAAAAATATACCTAAGTAGAATAAAAAACTCCTCACTCCAGTGACAAGCAGTTGGATAATTTCCAAACTTGTTGAAATGCTTTGGAACCAAATAGTTCTTCTTTCCATCCCCAGTGAAGCTGTTTTCTGGTTGGTGATCTCGGGCCATTATTGCTCTTTGATCTTAGATTTCTTCACTTGTGGAATGGGGTGAAAAACAATAATGACTTAATAGGGAGGGTTTTGCTGGAGTCGGGTCCCAGTGGCTCACTAGAGCCTGTTGTGTACACCCCTTCCAAACTCTGCACTCCATAGCATGAAACTGCTAGTGGGAAACCTGTCATCTCTGGGGTATTACATCATAGAAATTGGCAAACACGAAAAACCTTTTCTTCCCCAGACAGCTTTAAAGATTTACCAGAACACCACTGCTCATAAGGTTGTGTTAAATTTTAAATGACATAGAGGACTTAGCACAGGTAAATGTTTAGTCATTTAGAGCTACCTGCCCCCTTCTCCCATTTTTTTTTTGTTTCCCTTCTGGTGAAGTTTGCACTTGGACTCCAGTATTTCTCAACACAATATTCAGGTTTTATCCTTACAGCTACATAGCTGAGACTATGTAGAAACAAGGATTTTGGAGTCAGGCAGAGAGAGAGAGAATGCCAGCCCATAGGCACGTACTGTGTGACCGCCAAAATTCTGTAGTGCCAGTCTGTTTCCTCATCTGATAAATAAATAGGAAAATACCTTCCTGCAGTTTGTATAAAGGAAACTGAGAGAGCAAAATTAAAGGTCAATTATTAATAAAGGTCAATTCAATAATAAATTAAATGCCAAGCAAATACTCATTGCTTGGCATTTAGGAAAAATTTAATTTTCTTGCCTTTTTAAGAGAGATTCTAGAGACTTTGAATAACTAAAGTCATTTAAAAAAATAATAAATTTCCCGCTTTATTTGAAATGGTGCATTTCTGAGCATCCGCAAGAGTGTGTCAGACTGTGGGCAGCAGCATCACACCTGCAAGGTGATGTTTCTCAGTGCTTTGCTTATTCATCTTAGGACTTAGGGAAAACAAGGAAGTCCTGGGTAGTCCTGGGCAGACAGAACCCTGGATAAGGCTTCCCTGAAGGAGAGGCAAATATTTAGACAAAAATTGAACAGCTTTAAACCTACCTAAATGCTACTTTACAAATTGTAGTACAGAAAAAAAAAAAAAATCAAATCTTCGCTCTCATGAGTATGAATTACAATAGAAAAAAATGTAAGCTAAACGGGGAGAGATAAACACTTGTAAATGATGTGGATAATGGTGTCGGTAATCTTCAGCAAATAACATTTTGTGTATCGAAGAATATGCTCTTCAAATCCTAAAGGGAAACCAAGCAGTGAATCGGAGAATGAATGTGGCTTTAGATTAAATGGTTTTCACCAGGGTCATTTTAGCATGTGATTTTCTTTTGCCCCAACTAGCACACAAATCTGCTTTTCTATTTGCAAGTGAAGTCCTAGACATGTGTATAGCAGTAATCTTAGATACAGTCACCTTGGGTGGTTTAAATTTTAGTTTAAGTCTCATGTAATCTTACCCAGTTCACCCTCTTCTTATTCATCAAGGACTATTTACAGAAAAATAAGAGGCGGTGAATCTATATCCTGTTGGAATTTTATAATAAAACAATCTAATTTACAAAGCCCTTTTCTCTTATAAAGGCATTGAGGGAGTTACATAATTAAATGGCTGTCATAAAATTAAGAGAATCTATTTCTAACCTCATTTGAAAAGTTAGCTGGAATCTTAACATAATAGCTGTATTATTTTTGTACTTTTTTTATTCTTGTTTTTCTTCATGCATGCTGTAGCTATTTAATGACTTCCCTTTGCTGTTTCTTTTAAAGTGCACCTCATACCGTTAAATGCAAAGTGTTTCTGTATGTCCACAAGAAGGAACATTTGAAAATATTCATGCCATGTAGTAACCGACTGTTAACATGTCTAGGAAGGAATTAAAATACCCTAATACATAACTTGACAAACCATCAAGAGATGGTTCTTTATTTCTCTGCAACAAGTTGAAAGAAGAAAATAAATACATCGAATTAGTTTAAATTCTAAGATAAAGTTATTCGGCAATTCCTCAACGTACTTACTATTAACCAGCCCCGTTGCTGACCCTAATTCCCCAGCACCAGCAGATGTATGATCCAAGCTATCTTTCTTCTGAAGTCATTTATGTGTCTGGGAAGAAGTTTGCTTTATTTACTCAAATTATAGCGATGACTGTTTTTACGTCATCATAGGAGATTATCCTTATTGTTCCTTTTACTCTCCTCTCAGTTCCTCTCCATGCTCAGGCCATCACTTTTCACCTCTCCAAGTTCTCTTTCCTTCTTCCCTCTTCCCAGGCGGCCACAGAGCTCTGAGGGGCCATGACTCACAGGCAGACTTGGAGAGCTGTCTGCGGGCTTCCTGTGCCTTTGCACCCTCCCAGCCACACTGAGACTATTAATTCCCTTGGAGTCAATGAAAACTAACTGAAAAATATGATTTCAAGACAAACTGGGTCACTCGGGATTCTGTACAGGAAATAGAAAATGCTGTCAGAATTTAAATAGACAAGAATATCTTAAAGGGAATTTGGTGCTTCAAAAAACGTTTTGGAGAAAAACATTTGGTGTGCCACCAGGAATGAATTTCAGAGAGAAAAACATCAAGCTCACTAGAAATCTCATTCCTGTGAAATCACTACCAAACCTATGAAATTCAAGCACGCATCCCAGCTGTGATCTGAGGAGCTGGGCAGTCAGAAACCTGAAGCCTCCGCCACAGTGGCCTCTGGTGTGGCTGCCTCCAGTCACCGGGAAAGTGTGGATGTGGTCATTGCATGCAACTGCATAGACTTCTTATTTTGACAGTGCTATTACCATCTCAAAATCAGCCCAAAGTACCAGGAAGACGGTTTCCATTTCACTTCTACGTTGAAAGCATTGTAAGAGAGACTAGGACTCAGCTGCAAATGAATCCAAGAAGTTCAGTCTTGGTTCCCTACCCTTTCACTCTACCCATCAGTACAGAAGGAGGGGGGATGGAAGTTTAGCAGCTAATTCATATCTGCTGTGTTAGTTCATGTATTAGTCAGGCTTCTCTAAAGGGACAGAACTAATAGGAAGTGTATATATTTAAAGGGAAGTTTATTGGGAGAATTGACAAACATGATCACAAGGTGAAGTCCCACAATAGACCATCTGCAAACTGAGGATCAAGGAAGCCAGTCCAAGTCCTAAAACCTCAAAAGTAAGGAAGCTGACAGTGCAGCCTTCAATCTGTGGCTAAAAGCTGAAGAGACCCTGACAAACCACTGGTGCAAGTCCAAGAGTCCAAAACCTGAAGGACTTGGGGTCTGATGTTCAAGGGCAGGAAGCATCCAGCATGGGAGAAAGACGAAGATTGGACCACTCAGGAAGTCAGGTCTTCCACCTTCTTCTGCCTGCTTTATTCTAATAACCCTGGCAGCTGATTAGATGGTGCCCACCCAGACTGAGCATGGGCCTGCCTCTCCCAGTCCCTGGACTCAAATGTTAATCTCCTTTGGCAACAACTCACAGACACGCCCAGGAACTATTCACATTAAATACTAACCACTACAGTTCATTTTCTGCTGCTTATAACAGAATTCCTGAAACTGGGTAACATGGTTTGGATGTTTGTACCCTCCAAAATCTTATGTTGAAATGATAACTCTAATGTTAGAGGTAGGACCTGGTGGGAGGTTTCAGATCATGGGGATTCGTCTCTCATGAATGGCCTAGCACCATCCCCCTCGTGATGAGTGAGTTCTTTCTCAGTTAGTTCATGTGATATTTTGTTGTTTAAAAGAGCCTGAGACCTACCAGTCCTTTCGTTCTTGCTCCCTCTCTTGCCATGTGACACATCTTCTCGCCATTCACCTTCCTCCATGATTGGAAGCTTCTTGAGGCCTCACCAAGAGCAGATGCCAGAACCACACTTCCTGTACAGTCTGAAAAACCACAAGCCAATGAAATCTCTTTATAGATCACCCTGTCTCAGGTATTTCATTATAATAATGCCACTGGAATAATACAGAAAGTTGGTACCAGGAGCAAGGCATTGCTATAAAGATACCTGAAAATGTGGAAGCAGCTTTGGAACTGGGTAATGGGAAGAGGTTGGAAGAGTTTGGAGGTCTATAAAGAAGATAAGAACACGAGGGAAACTTTGAGACTTCTTAGAAACTTGTTAAGTGGCTGTGACCAAAGTGCTGATAGAAATGTGGAGCGTGAAGGCCAGGCTGAGGAGGTTTCGGATGGGACTGTGGAACTACTGAGAACTGGAGTAAAAGGCACCCATGTTACACCCTAGCAAAAAACTTGGGTGCATTGTGTTTATGCTCTAGGGATGTGTGGAGGTTTGAACTTAAAAGTGATGACTAAGAATATCTTGTGGAAGACATTTCTAAGCAGCAAAGCATTTGAGAGTTGATCTGGCTGCTCCTAACAGCCTATGATCAGATGTGAGAACAGATAAATGACTTAAAGTTGGAACATATATTTAAAAGTTTGGATAATTTGCAGCCTAACCATGTGGCAGAGAAAGAAAAAGTTTTTTGGGGAAAGGAATCTAAGCAGCCTGTGGAGCAAGTACTCGCTAGAAAAATTAGCGTGACTAAAAGGGAGCCAAGTGCTAATATCCAAGACAACAGGAACAAGACCTGGAAGGCATTTCAGAGCCCTGCCAGACAGCCCCTTCCATCACAGGCCTGCAGGCCTCAGAGGAGAGATTGGTTTCCTGGGCCAAGCCCAGGACTGTACTTCCCTGAGCAGCCTTGGGACATTGCTTCCTAAATTCTAGCCAGTCTAGCTCCAGCCTCAGCTCAAAGGGGCACTAGTGTAACTTAGGACACAGCTCCCGAGGGCATAAGCCATAAGCCTTGGAGGCTTTCACATGATGTAACTTTTCAGATGCCCAGAATGCAAACATGAAGGCGATTCAGCAGTTTCTGACTCTATTTCAGAGGCTGTCTGGAAAAGCCTCAGTACCCAGGTAGAAGCTCGCTGCAGGCTAGAGCCTCTACAGAGAAACTCTACTAGGGTATTGCTGAGGGGAATTGTGAGGTCGGAGGCCCCACACAGAGTCCCCAACAGAGCACCGCTTAATGAAGCTGTAGGAAGCAGACCACCGTCTTTCAGACCCCAGAACAGTGGAGCCATGGGCAGCTGGCATCTTGAGTCTGGAAGAGCCACAGGCACTCAACTTCAACATGTGAAAGCAACCATAGGGGCTGCACCTTGCAAAGCCACAGGGGTGGAGTTGCCCAAAGCCTTGGGAGCACACCACTTGCGTCAGTGTGCCCTGGATGCAGGACATAGAACCAAAGATTATATTGGAGCTTTAAGTTTTAATGCCTACCCTGCTGGGTTCAGATTTGTGTGGGGCTTATTACTCCTTTCTTTTATTTTGAAATGGTCATGTTTACCCCGTGCCTGTGCCATCATTGTATCTTGGGTGTGAATAACTTGTTTTAATTTTACAGTCTCGTAGATGGAAGATGAGTCTTAGATGAGACTGGACTTTGAACCTGATGATTGAACAAGAATTTGCAGGACTATTAAAAAGAGCTTATTGTACTTTGAAATATGAGAAGGACATGAGATTTGGGGTCCAAAATGATATTGTTTGGTTATTTGTTCCCTCCAAATCTCATGTTGAAATGTGACATCCAGAGTTGGACATGGGGCCTGGTAGGAAGTACTGGAAAATGAGGACCCATCTCTCATTAACGGCTTACTGCCATCCCCTTGATGATGAGTGCGTTCTTGCTCAGTTAGTTCATGTGAGATCTGGTTGTTTAAAAGAGTGTAGCAACCACCACCCCTGCTCCTGCTCTCATCATGTGACATGCTAGCTCCCCCTTTGCGTTCCACCATTATTATAAGATTCCTGAGGCCATCACCATAAGTAAATGCCAGCATCACACTTTCTGTGTATCCTACAGAACTGTGAGCCAATTAGACTTCTTTTGAAAATAAATTACCCAGTCTCATATATTCTTATATAGTAACACAAACAGTCTAATACACTGGGTAATCAATATACAAATGAATTTACTTCTTACAATTTTGGAGGCTGAGAAATCCAAAGCCAAGGGGTGGCATCTAGTGAAGTTCTTCTTGCTTGTGAGGACTCTCAGCAGAGTCCCGGGGTATCTCAGGGCATCGCATGGCTGGGGGCTGAGTGTACTAGCTCTAGTTCGTCTGCCTTTTCTTACAAAGCTACCAGTCCCACTCTTATAATTACTCATTAATCCTTTCCTTCATGAATTGATTCAGGAACCCATTCATGAGTGCTCTGCTCTCTTTAAGGCCCCACTACTCAATACAGACATATTTGGGATTAAATTTCAACATCAGTTTTGAAGGGGGCAAATTTCCAAACCATATTACCTGCCATGGTTCAAATGTGTCCCCCAAAATTCGTATGTTGAAACTTTGATCCCCAATGGAGCAGTGTTAAGAGGTGAGATCTTTAAAAGGAGATTAGGTCATGAGGATACTGCCTTCATGAATGGGGTAATGTTACTGTAGGAGGGAGTTTGTTATAAAAACAAGTTCAGCCACTTCTCGCTCTTTCTTACCCTCTCTTGCCCTTTCACTTTTCACCATGGGATGAAGAAGGATGAAGGCTCTCAGCAGATGCTAGGATGATGCTGACATCATGCTCCTGTAATTCTCAGCCTCCAGCATTGTGAGCCAATAAATTCCTTATCTTCATAAATTATTCAGTTTCAGTCATTCTGTTATAGCAGCACAAAGTGAACTAAGATAGTAGCCATACATGATTTTCCTGGTACTACACTGAGCACTTTCATATGACATCATTTAATTCTTAAAAAAATTCTGTGAGTTAATAACTTTATCCTCATATTAAAGATAGAAAAATTGAGACTCGAGGGAAATAGGTAAGTAAATGTTGTCTACATATGCCAGACAATGCTAGATGATTTCCACTCTTTACTTCCTTTCTCCTTCCGATAGTCTTATGGCTATATAGATAATATTGAAGCTTAGAGAGACTAAATAGCTTTACCTACATAATACAGACGTGACACAATTGCATTTCAAAAAAGTGTCTGATGACAATCTCCATAATCTCATCAAAATATTATTCCAAAACACTTAAAAAATGCTATTATATTTCCTTTGATATTACATATATTTCCTTTGATATTACATAAAATACAAAATATCATATTTTACATGATCAAAGTAATGTTTTGATTTATTAATCCTAATTTCCAGAATAAGTAATCATGAGTAAAAATGTCTCACATTGCTCTCTAGGCCAGAAAGTAAATTGTCTGCATAAAAGTTAACGTTATGCAGTCTTTTGATGCAATAAAAAAGGTTTTTTATTTACATTTCTTTATATGGGGGTGTGACATTTTGCTAAATGAGAGTCAACTAACCTACAATATCCTAATTTACACACAAATACTCATACACTTAATGTGGATTCTACCATTTTACTTTATATACTGAATATAACAACTTTTAAAATATTATTATTAACTGACCAATAATTCTTAAATTATTGTGGTAACTAAATAAATTTACATCATTTAAAGCCAATAAAATCTATGATGAATTGTATGTAGTCAAATAATTTTATTTTCATAATATCTGTCTTACAGTAAGAAAGTTTCCAGTAATAATGATGAAAAACAGAATCAGAAACAGGACTTTATTATATCCAAAAAGCACATAAGTAACTTAGACTCTTAGTGCTCATCATTCTGGAAGGTATCAAAATCTTCTCATTTATGATTGAGTGTACGGGGCTCAGTGAGTGCAAAATATACTGCAACTGAGGTCATTTGTCCTCTATAAAAATTTTCAACAGACAAATAAAACAAAAGTCAACTTTTGCTACTGACTTTGAATTTTTGCTTGAAGGTCAGGATTTATGAACATGATATTCTGACAAGATGGTATTTTTATGAAGGAGTGAAGGTGAAGGACCCATACAATACGCAATCTAGATTGACAATGTGCAAAGATTTGGCTAAGAAAATATTAAATGTGTCTTTTTCAGGCAAGCTGCCAAGTAGCCTTTAGAAATGAAACCCGTTTTCTGTATTTTTCATTATGGAGCAGGAGTATTACAAAATTGACAACTAGATTCCATTTTGCTAGTAACTAGCTTAGTTGTTTAAGTTGAGATGTCTAATCATGTTGTGGGAGAAGGATTGTCAAAACCTACGGCTAAATAATAAGTGGTATCAAAACACATGAAATCAGAAGAACACAAACAGCTTGAATTTTAATTCCTAGCATTCTTCTTTTAACCAAGGGAAGATGCTTTTTTTTTTTCCCTTGGCTAAGGATGTATTTCATTTTTATGTTTTTTTCCCCCACATACACACTCATTCACCCACAAGATTGTGTTTGCCCTTATTCTGTGTTCATTTATGAATACTTCTCTTTTTGAAGTAATTAAGGCATTCTGCATTAGTCAGGGTTCTTCAGTAAACCAGAACCATTAGGATGTGTATGTGTGTATGTGTGTGTGTTGACACAGATATAAACATAAATACAGATAGAAAGGTTTGAGGCATTGGCTTATGTGATTATGGAGGCTAAGTCCAAAATCTGCACAGTGGACCGTCAGGCTGGAGACCCAGGGAAGAGTCAATGCTGCAGCTTAAGTCTAAAGACCCTCTGCTGGAAAAGTCCCTCTTGCTTGGGGGAGGTCATTTGTTTGTGTTATTCATGCTTTCAGTCCTCTGGATGAGACTTACACAATATTAGGCAGGGCAATCTGCTTTACCCAAAGTCCATGGACTTAAGTGTGAACCTCCTCCAGAAACACCCTCACAAAAGCATCTGGAACAATGTTTGATGAAATAATATAAATGAAAGCAAGGGAAAGTGAACAACCTCTGAAAAATTGTGACAAAGAAAGAAAACATTTCTGGCATAACTCCGCATACTTTCTAGATACCTCCTCCCCACGCCAAACCATTTTTAAAAGCTCATTTTATAGGAAAGAGTACAACCTCTTGAACATTTGCACAGTTATTCCTGAATCTGAGGATAAGCATAGAGTAGTATTAACAGATAGGCTACTGAACGTTAAGAGAGCAAAGGAGGCAGAGAAAGAGAAGCAATAGAAGAAAAGGGAGGAAAGAGAGAAGGAGTGTGAGAAGGGGAAGAAATTTAGAAAGCAAAGCAAGTCACTTTCAAAGGGTGGGTGGGGGGACAGTTCAGTCTTATTCTTGACATTCTAGGTCCTCCCCCCCAAAAATTGACAAAGATTGATTAAAAATAAAATGAATCCCGAAAATAATATCCAATCATGTTTTCCTCCAATACAGAGGCAATAAAAACATTTGAACAGGAAAGAATTTGGGAATATAGCTTGCATGAGCCTTTCTTAGAAAAATTATTTGATGACAAAAGCCAGCTTTCCAAAATATGTATGTAGACATCCAGTAAAACTGCATCGGCAACAATACAACATACAATATATTAAAAGACAGTAGAAAAATATCCACACAAAACTCCATAAATGTTGCCCTGTGAACCCTTCTTGAAAAACCTTGCCAATGAACTGTAACTCTCAGTGAGATGAATTAGAATAAGAAATTAAAAAGTCAAAGAAGATAAGTACTGAATGCAATTAACTCTACTCTTTAAGACTAATAGTAATAGCTATAAAATCATGAGTTAAATATAAAACTTGAGAAATCAAAATATTAAATTATAACAACAAATGAAAAGTTCTCTGTGAATATGACTATGTTTAGGAATTTTGTCCATAACTTCTGTTTCTAGCTGTTTTATTTTTCTTCTGTTAATGTGGCATTTTAAGTGTTTTTTTAAATCCAGACTATACAGTATGATCACATCTTTTTAAATTTATTTTTTGCTCCATATTCTCATAACCTTTACTCTTTTTATCTACCTAGATAAATAGCTGCAAAGATAGTAATATAATTGTGTCATTTCTGGGGAATTTTCCATGACATATTTATATTTGTTATGTTCTATGTTATTTAATTTTTAAAATAAAAACTTACAAGCTTCAGAAACATCAAACAATAAACTATTCTTTTAAAATGCTGTTTCTATAAGAAGAGAACCCTTAACAAGTTCTTAAAAGTCTGAGAAAATGAAAAATGAAATTATCTTCAAACTAAACCTAAAGCACAGCAAACTGCGGTTCTCTTCTGGGTTTCAAAATTGTTTCCTCTTCAGAACTTCAAAAATGTAAGAAAGCTCTTTGTTTATAACTCATCGTAATGAAAGAATAAGGGCCACATCCATGAAAGGGACCTAGGAAGGAATCCTGCCTTGCCTTTTCTTGTGTCTGTTTTTTGCCTACAATCTCTCGCATTCTTTGGTTTGTAGCAGCACAGCTCCAATTTCTTTCTCTTTCTTCACAAAACTTTCTCCTGTGTGTTTTCTCTGTGTCTTCAAATCTCTCTCTCCTTATAGGGACACCAGTTATTGGGTTTAGAGAATGCCCTAATCCAGTGTGACTTCCTTTTAACTTGACTGGTTTATTTATTTATTTATTTATGTAATTATTTATTTATGTACTTATTGATTTTAAATTTAGCGTCTGCAAATACCTTATTTTCAAATAACATTACATTCACAGATTCCAGGGATTAGGACTTAAACTTATTTTTCGTTCAATTCACAATAATTATAATAATATTTACATTGAACCATCATTTTCTTCAATCTACAAAATGCAATCAGATATTATTCTACATAATATATTTATTTTTAAGCTTGTTTTGCTCGTATCTTATCAGTTCTCTTTAGACAGCCACACTTAGAATTTAAAATCGCCTTTTGAGTATTCCTTCCTTTAGAGTTTCATTTGGTTACTCTGCAAGAAGAACCCATGCCCTTATTTCTTCCATTCAGATAGGTTTCAAATTCAACCTTGAGATATTTTCTTCCTTCCTGACACTAGAGATGTGAGATTGACATTTCCTGTCTTAAGCATCTTTCCTAACTTTATTTCCTCAAACTTTTCACAGACTAAAGCTAACAGCTTTTCAAATTTCCATTTATGATGAGAGACAGGGAAATTCTAGAATTCTGAAAATATTTTCAGTTTGAAGTGTAATATCTAGGTACATCTTCTTAACTCCAACATGTTCCTTGTAGGAAAGAGACGAGTGAATGAAACTATGTTTTATCTGAACATTCCCCTATTCAGAGTGACAGTGCATTAAAAAATATGATGAAATGATTACCTTAATCTTTGTTAACTGTGTATCTGCTTCAAGGGGTTGAGGAAATTGAGTCCTGAAAGTGTGCTGTCCACGTTCAAGCAGGCATGACGTGGCTGCTCATTCTGCACACACATGCTACAAAGGAGTGAGCTGAGAGTCAGGTGGGTTTGACTCATGAAGGGTAAGAGTGGCAGTGCACATCTACAGTTTACCACCACCTACCACAGAGCTTTTCTGTTAGTAACGAACCTTATTTTTCTTTAGAGATAACTTCTCTCATTGTGTTCAGTTTTGGGGAAATCTCTTACATAAGGCATCTTCTACACACTTGACAAGAAAATGTACCTCATACAAAACATGCCAGATGCCCCCTTTCAGAATTTTGAGTTATGGGAAAAAATGATGAAAAAAAGAGAAAAAAATTATAAATTATTTATTCCAATGACTGGGTTTTGATGCACAAGCAAGTAATTCCACCTGTTTAGATACCAGAGGGCCTTCTTCCTGGGCATTATTTTGTGAGTCAGATTTTTTATTATTCTTTCCAGATTCTGTGAGGCGCTATTTGTCTTTAAAAATATATAATTTCTGACTTGTGACCAGGAATCTGATTCTGTCATCTGTATCAAAGATCCCTGATACAGCAATTGATTCTGAAGTAGTCATTGAGTAAGCAGGTGCCTTTTATCATTGTATTTTATCCCTGCAATAGTTCAGTGAGGTAGCTGGTGAATCTGCTGTGTTAGAAACAAAGAAAATGAATTGCCAAGGTATTTTGTAATATTTCTCTAACGTCACATAACTAGTTGCCTCCAAGATCAGGAACAAAACAAAGTAGTTGCGATTCCCAGTGCATTTCTAATTCCATTCTACCGTGTGGTCTCAAACATGGTTTTATAAAGTCTAATACATTGATGGCCTGAGTGGTTTGAAACTGATTGTTCAGAGGAGACAGTGGCTGCTACGAGAACTGAGTGACAGGCCGAGCTCAGTCTCTGACCCTTGCTCCATCCGGGACGGTGTGGTTTTGTTTCTTCTATAAACAGAGGTTTCACACACATTTTATTTAGAAAAATATGTTTCAGAAGTAAAATATCCTTTAAACATAAAGGCAAGATGAAAATATTTCAGATAATAAAAAATGATATTTTTCATGATTAGCAGATCCTTATAAAAATAAATATTTTAGGTGGACAGAAATTGATTCCAGAATGAAGCACAAGTATGAACGAATATAAGAAAAATATAAATATGGCCAGGTGCGGTGGCTCACGCCTGTAATCCCACCACTTTGGGAGGCTGAGGCGGGCGGATCACCTGAGGTCAGGAGTTTGAGACCAGCTTGGCCAACATGGTGAAACCCCATCTCTACTAAAAATACAGAAATTAGCCAGGCAAAATTAACCAGGCATGGCAGTGGGCACCTGTAATCCCAGCTACTCAGGAGGCCAAGACAGGAGAATTGCTGGAACCCGGGAGGTGGAGGTTGCAGTGAGCCAAGATCTTGCCACTGTACTCCAACCTGGGTGACAGAGCGAGACTCCTTCTTAAAAACAACAACAAAAATATAAAGATAAATATGTGGCTAACTCTAAATTGATACTGATTATAGAAAACAATAATAAAGTTTGAAACGTTATAAAGTACAAGAAGAATTACTATACATTACATCAAAACACAATAGTTGGAAAGAAAAAAGTGTGATTTAAAGCCTTATAGGACCCTTGCATTGTTGGGTCAAAATTCAAATACAACTGGTCAACAAAGTTGTATTTGAATATAAATAAAAATACATTTGATATCTCTAGGATAACTTCCATGGAAGTACTTTAAGAATGTATAACTAAAAAGCTATTACAGGAAAAAAAGGGAATAATAAACAGAATTCAAAAGAAAGCAAAAAAAAAAAAAAAAAAGAAAAATGTAACATAGAAAAGGTAGAACAAATATATCATAGTTGAAACATGTTCTACTAATTGTATTAATCAGCACCAAGCCATATTGCTTCTCTTCGGAACTTACACTATCAGATTACCAGATAAACTGATGTGGTCCTAAAGAGAAGCTTTCCAGTGTACCAGGGAAGTCTCAGGCATGTCCATTCAATACACACCGTGAGCACCTAATGAGTGCCAAATACTGTTGCAGGCATTGGGGTCAGAGTGGTGAACAAAGTAGGAGTAACCTGTGCGCATACAGACCTTACATTTTAGTGGGGAAGAAAGGCAATAAAAGTATAATGCCGTGCTAGTGGTGGTTAAGTCACATAAGGAGAAACAAACCAACAGACGGGGATAGAAAATGACAGGGTAATATCAGTGTAAATTTTCTTAGTTCATAAAATAATTCCATCCTTGGGAAAACTGCCCCTTGCATAAGAAGTGTTTCTTCTCTGAGTACCATGCAGTAAACTGCACCATTCTCTGTGGATCTGTTTGATAACAAGCGGTGGTCATGGGGAAACTACTGACCACATAAGGATCTCTGCCTGACGGAGACCAACTAGGGGAGGCTCTGCCTCCGAGGAAGTTACTGTCTGGGTAGTCTTTCAGCCCATAAAGGGCAGAGCAAATCAATATTGGCTTCCCCTCCTTTATTTTTATGTATGTATGTGTCTATGTATGTATGTATGTATGCATGTATGTATTTATTTTTGGCCAGAAGTTAAAATACTTCATAAGGTGTGGGAGAGGGAATTCCAAAATGATTCCCCAAGATTTCCCGCTCCTAACACAATGAGATATTATGCCAATGGTTATTTATATTATTAGGTCAGTGCAAAAGTAATTGTGCTTTTTGCCATTACTTTCAATGACCAAAAAAAACCCAATAATTTTTGCACCAACCTAATACACAGAAAAGAGGATTTTACAGATTAAATTATAGCTATTAATCAATTGATTTTTTGTTAATCAAAAAGGAAACTACCAAAGATACATGAATGCTGTTTTAAAATGCTGCTTGAGGTGATTTGTTACACACAGAGAGAAAACAAATACAATGTTAAAAATGTAAGTGATAGTGTACAGAATCTTGAATGCTTTTTATTTGCTATCAACTGTACTCCTGGTGTGGATAAGAAACATGTGCTGTCTGGTGCTGTTTCATAATTTGTGGAGTTATGGAGTTAAACTAGCTGCTGTCTAAAATACCTCTCAACTTCCAAATTCTGTGATTCTGTGGGTCCTTTATACTTCCCAGGAAACCTTCAATCACTGCCTAAAACAGGCATTCACGACAGTCACCGACGTTAATAAAGGCGTCCTCATCATTGAGGATAATGAGATTGTCCAGAGTTGTCGCTCTAGTCTGCTTTAGTGGTTCAACTTGGGAGAATCTGATTCTTCTGATTTCTAATGTTCTTATACCTTCATTGTGTCCATCGTTCATTTGTGGATATATGTTAACTTCATTTGTGTTATTTTGAGAGATACCCATTAATTTAGAAAATCTGCCTTTCTGAAATGTTCTATAACTATGCCATTCAAGATCACCCTTTGCCACATTTATATAAGCTTATAAGCTACTAAATAGGAAATTTATTTTGGTATTTTGTCATCTGATCTACCACTTTTATGATTAAGAAGTTGTAGAAGAAATGTTTAAAATAGGCAAAGGAAAGGACAATTATCTTGTTCAGTTTCATTCTTTCTCTATACAGTTAACTTTCTCACTCTAGCCATTAACTCTAAGACTTTAGATTTCTAAATTGAAAGTTAGATTGAAAACCCTAAAATATCTGCTGTGAATGAGTGAACCATGTGCTATTGAGGTGAGGGGTAGGTTTACTTAGGAAGCAACGACAGTCCTTGCGCAGTCACAGCACGGAGAGGGTGACAACAGACACTTGTGATTGGTGTCTGAAAATTGCCTTGTATGACAGGTCATTTTTATTTGTGAATACCTTTATTTCTACAAAAGCAGGATCTGCATTATATTATTATCACTCAATTGTCATTAAATATTTTTTAAATACACAGTTGAGCCCATTAGAATATTTTTATGAAAGATAAATCAAGAAAATAGCACAAATAGCCCAAGCTGGCACCCATTTGAATATGACTAGCATTGGATAAATAAAGGAATATTGAAGATATAACCAAATATTTAAACAAAGATGTTTAACACCTCACTGGTTAAGAGAGCTACGACATATAACTAGGCAATGATTATTGACATTATCAACATAAATTGTTTAAGTAAATTACAGAATGCTCATTTAGCAGAATAACATAGTCATTTAAAAAGAGGGTTTCTATGTGTTAATATAGAAAACTGTGTATTCAAAAGACTGTGAAAGCAAGTAAAAATTCTGCAAACAGTATGAATATTTTTATAAAATAAATGAATAGGAAATTACTTAAGGTATACACCACATTCTTCTGTGCTTGTTTTTATTTATTTATTTTTTTTTATTTATTTATTTTTTTGAGACAGAGTCTGGCTCTGTCACCCAGGCTGGAGTGCAGTGGCCGGATCTCAGCTCACTGCAAGCTCCGCCTCCCGGGTTCCCGCCATTCTCCTGCCTCAGCCTCCCGAGTAGCTGGGACTACAGGCGCCCGTCACCTCGCCCGGCTAGTTTTTTGTATTTTTAGTAGAGACGGGGTTTCACCGTGTTAGCCAGGATGGTCTCGATCTCCTGACCTCGTGATCCGCCCGTCTCGGCCTCCCAAAGTGCTGGGATTACAGGCTTGAGCCACCGCGCCCGGCCTCTGTGCTTGTTTTTAAACAAAAGCATTATGAGTAAATTATCTTCTCTTTGCTTAACTACATTCTAAATAACACAATTTTATGTTATATAAGTACTTCATTCATATGTAATTAAAAGAAAGTTTTTAAAAACAGTTCTAAGACTACACCAATTCTAGATTTGTTACTAAATGCCATGCATGAGGTTAAGAGTATGCAGTGGTGTGTGTTTGTGTAGTTTATGTGTGTGTGATGTGTCTGTGTACACATGCATGTGTGCACGCATGCCTCTGTGTGTGCAAGTTCATGCAGTGCTGTTTGTGCAGTGTGTGTATATCTGTGTGTGTGTGTGGTGTGCATATGTCTTCGCAGTGGTGTGTGTATATGTGCATGCAGTGGCATGTGGGTGTGCATGGTATGTGAGAGTGTATAAGTGCACACATATGCATGCATGTGTACATGTGTTCACCATCATGTCAATGGCCTTGGCTAACACCACTGCTGAGGTGAGGAATCTGTGTGTGTTTGTGTGTGCATGCACAGTGGTGCATGTGTGTGGTATGTGTTGTGTGTGCACATATGTGTACCCGTGTGCGTGCAATGGTGCATGAGTAGTGTGTGCCTGTATTGTGTGTGTGTATGGGTGTGGGTGCACATGCAGAGATGTGTGTAGCATGTGTGGTGCCCATGCCGTGGTGTGTGTGTGCAGTGGTGTATATTTGTGTGTGTCCACACATGTCCATGTGTGTGTCCTCTTCTTTTCAATGACCTTGTTTTGCACCATTGCTGGGTGAGCAAGGTGTGAAAACCTAGGGTGCAGTAGGAGATCAGGCTGACCTTCCCGCTGACTTAGCCCTCCCTGAATCAGACACAGGAAGATGTAACCAGAGCCTTCCTGACCCCTCTGAGTAGGAAGGGCATCCTTTGCTTTCCCCAGTAAAGCTGGCTTCCTTTCAACCAACACAGCACAGAGCTGTATGAGCAAGCACTGACAACCTTGGCTGATGGGAAGAGACTAAATTGAAAGAGACGATCAGTAATGGAGTTTTTCATAGAATAAGCTGGAGAATTTCCAGTGATAAGAATGCTTATAAGGAGGTCATCCAGGGAGTTTCTCCATAGCACGTTGCACTAAATACAGTGGTCACTTGGCCACTGTTCATGCCATGAGGGATTGGAAGCTGTAGACTTTGGAAAAAGGAGGCAGGGCCAAGATCTACAGAGACGCAGAACCAGACAGAAAGGAGGCTGTGATCCAGAATCATGGGTACCTGGTCCACATCTTGACAGTGCCCCTACATAGGGATGTTTATCTTGGGCAAGTCACAGTCTCAGAAGCAAGGGTTATGGGTTATGATAACACCTCGAGTTTTTCTCAAAGGATCCAATGTGTCTCCGTTATCTGAAGACACTTTTGCACTTTCAGAATATGTGGTGCATTTTAACACAATGAGGCAATTTAGATTTCTGCTCTCCTAAATCTTTACATCATCAATTGTGATTATTTCACTTCTTTGCCTTTCCTTGAAAAAAAATCAAATTAACTTATTCTTGAACTTATATCCTGTCTGTTCCTTGCAACTTCAACTTGCTTTTACTTGAGAATGGTAACTAAGTGCCCATAGAACAAGTGTACGTGTCCACATATCTTTTCTTCTCTGTTGCTTCCCTAGAACAGCTAAAATTTACCTTGCTTGGGGATCTTGTGATTGATATATATATATATATATCACTATATCTTGCTTTCCATTCATTTATTTTACAAATATGTATTTGGTGCTCATTATATGGTACATATTATCCTAGGTATGGGACATATAGAGCTGGTCTCCACTCTCATGAATGGAGGAGACAGATACTGAATAATGCATGCCTCGCTGTTGGATATTAATTGAGATAAGCTCTCTGCAGAAAAAGTGCAGGGTGCTAGGCATGTCTGTTTGAGGCTGAATTGTGTCCTCTTCAAAAGTCATATGCCAAAGCCTTAACCCCCAGTCCGTCAGAATGTCACTATATTTGAAGATGGAGTCTTTAAAGAGGAGATTAAGGTGTAAAAAGGTCATAAGAGTCCCTAATCGGATAGAATTTGTGACCTCATAAGAAAAGAAGATCAGGATGCAGACATGATGTTAGTGTAGCCTTGTCCGATAGTTTGAAGTCAGGTAATGGGATGTCTCAAGCTTCGTTCTTGTTGCTTAGGATGGCTTTGGCTCTTTGGGTTCCTTTTTGGTTCCATGTGAATTTTAGAAAAGTCATTTCTAATTCTATGAAAAATGACACTGGTAGTTTGATGGAAACATTACTGAATCTGTAAATTGCTTTGGGTAATATGGCCACTTTAACAATATTGATTCTTACTATCCATGAGCATGGAATGTTTTTCCATTTGTTTGTGTCACCTCTGATTTCTTTCAGCAGTGTTTTGTAATTCTTCCTATAGAGATCTATAAGAGCTAACCTCTCTGGTTAGCTGGATTTCCAGGTCTCACTTGCTAAACTTTACCACACGCAAGTGGGAGAAATGAGACTGAAGCAATACCCACAATCCCATGCCCAGAAGGCACAGCTGCGTTATCCCTTATCACACTCTTCCTAGTTGTCTATCATAAACAGATGCATTCGTAAATATTTATAGCTGTTTCTTAAATGCAATCTGTAAGCCACCTTCATAAGAATTGCCCAGATGTGGCCAGGAGTGGTGGCTCATGCCTGTAATCCCAGCACTTTGGGAGGCCGGGGCAGGTGGGTTATTTGAGGTCAGGAGTTCAAGACCAGCCTGAACAACATGGTGAAACCCCATCTCTACTAAAAATACAAAATTAGCCGCATGTGGTGCTGCATACATGTAATCTCAGCTACTTGAGAGGCTGAGGCAGGAGAATCACTTGAACCCGGGAGGCGGAGGTTGCAGTGAGCCAAGATCATGCCGTTATTCTCCAGCCTGGGCAACAAGAGCGAAACTCCATCTCAAAAAAAAAAACAAAAAAACAAAACAAACAAACAAACAAAAAAAACCCCGGTGCTTAAAAGCCAGTTTTTGTGTCTGAACAAGTCTGTTGACTTCTATGTTGAGACTGAGTCCTAGGGACCTACATTTTAAGATTGCTTTCAGCCCATGATTATCTTGATGTGTGTTAAGACTCATAGTTTGATAGTTATACTCCTTCTCTCTACCATCTATAGCTCCCCTCTGTCTCTCTCTGTCTCTGTCTCTCTCTCTCTTAGGCACTGTCCTAATTGCCTTACATGTATAAACTAATTTACAGGTGTTAACTAAGAGGACTGGGTAAATCTTACAGCATCTCTTATTGTACCACAGTCTCAGCATGTGCCAGTGACTTACAACTAAATTTATTTTATCCTCTTATGACTCCATAAAGTAAAATAGAAAAGACATATTAAGAAAACATTCAATAAGTACAAGTGAAGTTATGCAAGTTTCCGTCAGCTCTGGAACTCACATTTCCTGAACTCACTGCAATGGTTTTTGTGAGAGCATCAGACTGTTACTCAATGAATGTGTACATTGAGCAGCTAATAGCAAATCATACATCATCATGTGCACACAACAGAAATTCTGCTCTCTCATTAGTCTCCACAGCGACGCATAAAAAGATCATTTGGCTAACCAAAGCCCTGGTTACTGAAGGGACCCTCCTGTGAGCAAATCGTATGAGGTTTACCCTGGAGATGACACAGTCTGGCTCTATGATTCTACAATACATATACTAATTTTCTTTCTTAGATTTTTATTATTTTCTCTGCACTTTTAATGGCAGGTACAGTTTTAAGCCATCTTTTCTAATATGCCTGGTTTACCTGTACTTAAAGATTTCTTCCACAAAGGACCTTGCAGCTGGCCTGTGGTATTTTATGGAAAAAAAAAAAAAGAAATAAAACATCTCTCAAAATGCACCCTGAAAAGAAATAAGAAACACAATATTAGAATCCGCAGTTAGGATCCACAGCACTACTTTCAATCAGTTCCACTCTATTGCCCACCATGAAGTGTTAATAAAATAATGTGTTGCATTTCAAATGGAAGGGACTGAAAGAAGCACAGAACTGACCTCAATGAAAGAAAGCTAAACCAAGTGAAAATTAAAAGAAGGTAACTACACAAATCTAAGTGTTTGTAGGTCAAATGCCTTTCTGCAAAATTTACAAACAGGATATTACAGACTGTTGGCTGCCATGACTTGCCTAAATGTCAGTGACTTGAGGTCAGTGACCCTCAGAATAAGAACATGGAAGTGTTACAGGATCCTTCGAGTGTCGCTTTACCAGCCCGAAATCTGTGGCCAGCGACGCCTTAGCCCAAGTTTTGTTCAGGCCCACTGGGCCCACTCAGCCCAGCAGGCTGCTCTTAGCTCACGCTGCCAACCTGGATCTCATGCCTGCCAAGGGTGAGTGGAGCTGCGAGAGGGTGTGAGCAAGCATGCTTGGAGTCTGACCACTGTGCACAGCCAGACACACTGACTGCGGTGTGGTAAGCAGCTCCAAGAGCTGGCACCAGCGCTGGCTCACTGCAAGGCTGTGGCTAGACCAGGTACACTGCAAGCAGCTTCCACGGCTGGCACTGGGGAACACAGTGGCACCCAGAAGCTTAGAGATGCCAGGAACTGCAGAGACCCAAAGAGCGTTGGGGAGCTCCTAGGTCTGGGATCCCTGAAGGACCGTAGCTCTTCTCTCCTTCTTGTCTCCCTCAACATGGTGAGCAAGGAGTGTGTTTCAGTCCGGTTTATATTGCAGTTCTTTCGGCCCCACCGTTTGGCAGGTCCCAAGTTCTTACCCTGCATGCCCAGGAAGAAGGAGGTATGTGGATAAGTGGAGGGAGAGCAAGGTAAAGAGAAGCTTTTTGAGCAATAGAACAGCTCAAAGGAGACCCTGGAGAGGGTGGCTTCTCTCCACAGCCATGGCATCCCAACGGGCGCTCAGCTCTCAGAAGTGGGGAGGCCCTGGAGTCGGTAGTTCATCTCCACAGCTGGTCATCCTGTCATGTCTCTTTTTGATTCTGGCTTAGTGGAGGGAGGGGAGGAAGGGGGGCTTTTATGGGCTTTAGAGGAGAGGAAGTGTGTGCTGATTTGTCCATGGATGCCCATGGGTGGGCCCAGAAAAAGCACCATAAGTTTGCACTGTGGTCCACAGGGCAGGCAGTCGAGGCCCCAGGCTTCAGGCCTTCCCTGGCTTGAGGGTGGGGCTTCACCAGAGACCTGCCCCTTTTCACACAAGGGCCTGTCTCCTTCCATCACTGTTCACCCAGGCTGGGCATCCAGGGTGTTCCTGCCCAGGGGAGCCTGCAGGCCAGCGTCAAACTACACTAAGCACCCCCTCAGCCTCATTCCTGTGCTCCTTGGCACCCAAAGTCTGGAGGGGGCCGAGGCAGCATGGGGCTGGGGTGTCAGCACTGCTGAAAGCCTGCACACACCTGTCTGGGTTGTGACGGTGCCTGGGCTTGACATCAACTCCCCTCCAAGATCAGAACAGGCTCCAGGAATAGGGAGAGGTCAGGCAGCAGGAGCAGGCACTTCAGAGCCTGCAGGAATGGCGTGGCCCCAAGAGGGGCCCCCGAGAGGGCAGAGATGCCCAGTTGCCCAGCCACGGCTTCTGCAGCTATAGCTGTGCCAGAGGGCTTTCCTGCCTGCTCCTGGCCCCCAAGAGCACAGGGAGGTCTGGGTCCACAGCTGTGGCTGGGCAGCTGCAGCTGCACCCAGGAAGCATGAGAATCCCACGCTGCCAACTCAGAAGGGGGTGGGGCTTCCGCCTATTTCCGACTCCCTTCAGCTCAGGGGAGCACTCACCCTAGCTGTGCCTCCCTGACTGCAGCTGACATCAGGGCCACATCAGCTTCAGGCGGGTTGCCACTGCTATGGGAAGGCTCAATCCATTTTTTTCTCACCAAGTGTGCCCTCAGTCAGAATTCTATTATTAATGGCGGCTAAGACAGCCTCAGAATCCTGGATTACTTTTAAGCAACAGAATGTTTTCCATTAAAAAAATAATAATAATAAAAGCCAGTAATGTACAGGGAACTCTACAAATAGATATTACATAAAATAGTCAAAAGAAAGTAATTTCTGCCTTTATTCAAAATTTTTATAGTTCATTTCAGCTAAACCAAGGGCTAACGAAATTTACTGCTTTGATTTTCTTCTAGTTTGTTTCTTTCTACATTCTTAGAAAGCAAACTTAGTTCTCTAAACTCTGTATAAATGGTTTCATTGATTTTAGGTAAAAAGATAACATCTTGAAATTATCTTTGCTCTAAAGGCACATGGCTATATTTAAGACATAATGTGTGAATTAGTTCTGTAATTATTTTCCGTAGTTAAATGTTTAACTAAAGCACTATATACAAATTGCATATGAATGTGTTTCTAAATCAATGACACTCCGCGTGCTAATAATGAGCACTCGTTGTTGCGTTACTGTTGAGTTTTAGCTATTCTTTGCATATTCTTGAGGGACTACGTGGCCAAGTTGGCTGAACTTCCCGGGTGAGTAAGGACTTCCCTAAGGGCACTTTCCCTTAGGCCAAAATGAGTCACAGCCGCAAGCTAAGGGATTGAAACTTCAACCAATCAAAGGAGACTTTCCCCTAAGCCAAAATGGCCCGATGTTTTTAACCAATCAGGCCTGCCAACCCACAAGTGGATAGAAAATAAGGTAATTCTATAGGACAGAAAAAGGAAAAGGGGAGGGGTCAAAAGGGGATATAAGCATAAGACGAGCCAGAAACAGTAACCCTTCTGGGTCACCTTCCACCGAGTGGAAGCTTTACTTTTGCTTTGGTTTTACTTTGGCTTTTGCTTTAATAAATCTTGTCGCTGCACACTCTTTGGGTCCGTGCGTTTCTCTAATGGAGCCGTAACACTCACCGCTGCGGTCCATGGCTTCATTCCTTGAAGCCCCAGAGACCACAAACCCTTTGATGGAGAAAAGACCTTCGATCGGGAGGACTTCTTGTCTCATTCTGCATGCACATCATTTATCCAGTGTGTGCTCTGCAAATATTTCTTCCCAGTTTTTCAGAACTCTTTTCTCATTGTTTTTCAGAGAACAAAATATTTGAATTTTGATGAAGTATAATTTTTTATAGATCTATTTTGTTGCATTTTCTAAAAACTTTGCCACTCCAAGTTCATACACAATTTCCCCTGTTCTCTTTTAAATGTTTTAAACTTTTACATTTTACACTTAGGCCTATGATTAAATGTAGTTAATTTTGTACAAGATGTGAATTGTGGGTTAAGGTTGCTGTATTTATTTGTTTGTTTACATATAGACATCTAAGAGATCTAGAACCATGTGGTGAAAAGATTATTTTGATTCCATTTTCTTTTTTTGCCTTTTGCAAAACTCAGTTAATTACATTTGTATGAATCTATTTCTGGTATGATGCCCAAGAAGAAAAAAGTAGTTTTAATTTATCTGCTTAAGTCCCCTAATTGTCAACTCAGTGGTCTCATATTTTCGATTCATCAAGCACATGTTCTTTGAATTTGTGAATGTATTTTCATTAGAAGTGTCTGCTAAATCCTGCTTCTGAAGACAATTATATTCAGCTTCTATTGATTTATGTTTTTATTATGTGTCACATTTTCCCTTTTCTTTGCACGTCAGTAATTTTTCTTGGAAAACTGAATATGGAAAATAATACACTGTGTTAGGTTTAAATTCTATTTAAACCTATTTAATTTAATTCTATTCTCTGTTTTTCTCAGAGTTATTAGCTTTCTATTCTAATTTCTAACTTGCCTGAACTAAAAATGTAAATGTCACTCCCAGCGCTGCTGAGAACTGGGCTTTGCTCTGGTAACTTCCCCTGGAGTGTTGCTGTTGATTGTTAGCTCTCCCTCAAGTGCGTCTTCCCTGTGCCTGTGAAATAGGTTCTTCACCCAAGAACTGAAATAGAGATGAAGCTCATCCTCTTTTAGGCTCTCTTGCTTCTGAAAAATTTCCCCTAATTTCCAACTTTGATCTTTGTAGTCCAACACTTCATGTTCTCTGTTACCTAAATAGTACACAGACTCTGTTAAGAAATTCATCGAATCACAGTTCTGGATCCAAGTAACTCTACCTTTCTGGATCCAAATCTAACTCACAGTAGATTCCTCTGTACTCTGCTTATTTGGTCTTGGACATTTCTCTGAGAACAAGCAGTTTAGCTGTCATTCAGATATTTGAAGAATTTGTGCCTTAAATTTGGGTCCCACATCTATGTTTCTTGTACTACTGGGATTTTTTTCTTTAAATGTTTCCATTTCCAGGTGATTTCCCATTCTGGAATCACGATCTCTGAAATTTTTTCCTGATAAGCTTACAGAGACCCTCACCCACCCTGCAAATAGCTCAGTGGGGTGGGCTGTGCCTTCAGGCCTGAAGCCACCAGTTCATAATTCTTACCATTCATCATGTTTTTTGAGATTATGCCATCGTCTCTCTTTGGTCAGCTTTAGGAAGTTTACAAGTTATTTTTATAATTTCTATTTCCAGATGATCTACAAGACAAATTCACTCGTCCACCATTACAAGAAGCCAATAATTTATTTTTATATTTAGACTTCACCAGTTTGATTATGACATACCTGAAGAGTGTGTGTGTGTGTGCGTGTGTGTGTGTGTGTGTGTGTGTGTGTAGTGTTAATGCTCCCTCAAATGTGCGGAGCTTCCCATGTCAGTGGCTCACTACTTTTTAAATCAGTTTGGAAAACTACAGGCAAGATTCCTCAAATATTTTTCACCCCATTTTCTCTCTCCTTCATTACTGGGACTCCAACATCAGAGTACTCGTTATTAACTTGCAGGCTGCTGCTGATGCTCAGTTTTATGTTGTTTTGTATTATTGATTTATTTTCAATTTGTTCTCACTCTCCTTTATTTAGAATAACGTCTAGTGACCTTTCCTCCAAGTAACTGATCCTTTCTCCTGTGGATCGAACATGTTGTTAATCGCATCCAGTGGGTTTTTGTTGTTGTTGTTGTTTTTCAGATGTTGTGTCTTTCAGTTGTAGGATGGCAGTTTCTATTATGCAGCTTCCAAATCTCTCTTGATGTCTCGGATTGCTCCACTCATGTTTTCAATTTCTTGTAACATCTGGGTTGTTTAGGGGTCTAATTCACCGATTTATTGACTTTTCACTATGGACCACATTATCTTTTTTATATTTCTGATAATTCTTGATAGTATTTGAGATACTGTGTTTAAAAGTACGGTAGAATCGACAGTAAATAAGCATTGAAATAACTAGAACTGTCCTTATTTTCTGTCATCTTTCTTTTTCATTCAGTTGGCATTTACGTAAACCCCATGGTGTTCAATTTACATTACAACACTCTAGGAGTTGAGTTTCCATTGTCAGAAATTAGAAGTCCTCAGGGCAAGTGAGTGGGAGAGTTTTAAATGTCTTAGGAGAGACTTCAGAGGAGATTTGATGGCAACTGCTTTTGTGCATCAAAATTCATTTTGCAATACCAGTACCACTCTAGTTTTAAAATATCCTATTTCACATACCAGGCTGTCTCTAAGCAGGAAATACCTCCAGATAAAAATGTGTGCAAGAATATGGTTCCAAAAATGCAAGAAAGGCATGTCAAGTAATAATACCTCTAGTTAGAACTCTGGGTGGCAGACAGAAAGTCTCAGAGGAAGGGTGATTGGTATCAACAATGTTCTTGTTAAAAGTCACGCATGTCCCCAAAATACCCTGTGTGTATAAAAAGGTAAAACTGGATTTTCAATAAAGAAATAATCAAAATATTTCAAATGAATACATTTTTGTCTATAGCGTTAGGCTTGTTATGGATAGGGACCGGAAAAAGAAATCCAAAGTCTGACCAGACATTTGACTCTTTCACTTTTCCAGTTATCAAGGGATCTGTAATTTAGAGAAGAGTATTAAAGTGGGAATAAAGTACCATCTTACTACGAGTCCACAAAAATACTTCTCTAGTATATTTGGACTGGGCCATGCAAAAGCTATTCCTTATACTCCAAAATCATGTTAGATTTGCTGATACTATTCAGCCTCAAGGGAAAAGAAAATCAAAGAGAAGAAAAATGAAAAGATGACACTTTATAGAAGTCAGTTCCATAATTTAACCAGCTGCTTCTAAAGTAATATTGCTTTCATTCATCTTATTTTTCTCTTTTATACATTTAGTCAATTTCACCTAGTATTAATATTCTAAACTTTAGAGTACATTGTCCTGTTAATCAATCCATTTGCTAAATAATTTTGCAGTCAAAACCAAACCAAGTACTTATTTAGCATCTCAGGCATGAATTGTGCTTTAATGATTTTTGTTTTTATCTATGTGTTATGAGAGAGCTCAAAATATCTTAAAATCATAATGTTCTATGAGTTTTGATGAGTACAATGCTACTGACCACTTCATGTAAATATGTGATGTGTATAGATATGAAACTGCTTTTTCCAAAATATTCTTTACTGAGACTTTCTCATGGTGTTTGGCTAATCAAATAATAATTATCAAATAATTATTAACATATATACTAATGTGAAATCAGGTTGACATGTAAAATGTATTTTTATGCATGTTTTAATTTCAAAGAGTGTTAGACAAAACATTCATTAGTAAGAAGCTAAAGGTAGTTTTCCAGGATTTCTCATTATCTTACACAAGGAAACTGTTTTCAGTCAAACTTAAGGAATGTTAAATGGGAAAAGCAATGATGCCGTACTCGTTCTCAGAAGGTACAGCAAAGATGAGTTTTACAAATGACCAAAAAAGCATTCTATTTGAATATGTTATGTTTAAAAAATACACAGCCAGTGATGATAATGTCTGAGGAATTTTATCGACTACCTGAGTTTAAGTAAATGCTTTGCATCTTGTTATCTCAAGAAAACAGGAGTGAACCTTTCTGAAATTAACTTGCCTTTACGTGAATTGAATGGTATGTTTATTCAAGAATGAAGAAGACTGTTTTTTTTCTCCAGTATTAGTGGAGTCTCCTTGCTTGGCACCACATTCATGCCAATCAAAGACGTCTTTAGTTCAAGTTCAGGGTGAAACAGGAATTGCAGTGGCACACTTTGTACTTAGAAACTATCAGTGTTGTGCCAGCTCTTGAAAGAAACAGACTCAGTTTCTGGCGTATTACAGAGAGGACAATTGTTCAAAGAAAAATTTTAAGGCAAAACAAATAGGGTAATGTTATATAAATAAGAAAGAAGACTTCCTGGAACTTTGGCTGTTTTTTTTTTTTTTTTTTTTCCCCCTTCATTTTCTTAGCTCTGATTCTGCCTTGCAAGTTTCTACTTATCGGGATTCCATACGATCTCATTATTTCCTCTTGGCACTTTCTTTAGGCAAGGCAACAGCTGCATAATATTGATAAACTCTAAGGAGGCTAGAATGCACCGTAACTGCTATGGCTTCAATCTAACTGGAACATACACAGAAACGGAGTTGGCATATTTCTGTTGTGAAACCTTCATCTCTCTCCTACATTGAAAATGCCTTGTCTAAAAACTGCGCACAGTAATTTTCTCAAAGTATCTTTATTCTAACCTTATGATAATTTTCACATTCAGTACAGTGTATTACAATTGAACGTGAGAATAAAAGTTAGATCTCAAAAATGATGAATAATTAAATTGTCAAGATGGGTGTATAAAAAATATTTCTCAATAATATCACATCTTTTTAAAGCAGATCCAGCTTCTTTCCATCCAAACCCAAGCCATGTATTGATGCTTTATTAAACAAGTCAGATCAGGAAGGAGATACAATGACCAAGCATAAAATAGCATGTGAGCTCACAAAAGAAAAGGAAATTATCTATAGATTCCAAAAGTAAAAGCAAAGCATTAAATAATAATAATAATAAAAACAAACACCAAATAAAAAGGAAACCAGAAATATTTTCCATTAGAATTCAGAGAGAAAAATATTTTAAAAGATAAACAGCTCTTTAAAAATGCCAATAGAAAAACAGATAAATGATACATATAGTAAATATCCAAAAATTATTACAGTGAATAAGTATAAAAATCACTTAATCCACCATTAATCAAAGCCATGAAAAACAAAATCCTATTAACAGTACTGAAGGTGCAAAAAGATAGGCGCCATCAAGCCCTGATGTGGCGACTATGAAAATGATTTTCTTAAGCATTCTGGAGGGAAAGCTGCTGATGTACATCAAGAGCTTATCACCACTTTAACTGTTCATGGTTTTCCATCCAGTAATTTTACTTATAGGAAACCAGGCTAAGCAAATTTGTTCAGAGAAGTAAATGATCAGATAGAATGCTCATGGAACACTGATATATAATTGTAAAAGATTTCACACAACTTCAATGTCTGATACTAGGGGTGTCAGAAATTAATATATGTATATGCTAGAATATTATATATATCTTAACAGAAAATATGCTTTAAAAGGACCTGATTAAATGTCAACAAAAAAGGTGTAAGGAGACCAGTTTCAAATGTGTGTATTTTTCTTTGTTTAAAGACTTATAGGTACAATTGGTAGACTGCAAAAAGAAAATATCAAGCATGACTATAATTAATAATATTGTATAATTTACTTTATATTTTCTATATTTTTCTATTCATATATATTTCTTGAAGATAAAATTATGTATTTCTTTTATAATCACAAATAACAATAGAAGTCATGATTGTATCTCACTCTTCGTTCTGCTTTTGAGTTACAGAGCCCAACATGGTTCTGGAAAATTATAGGCAATCAATTAAGGTCTCTTGATTTGATACATTATTTGTGTAACAAACTAAAAAAAAAAAAAAAAGAAAGTATTTCAAATTTAAAAACATAAAATTTAATTTTAAGTGGACTCAGTATTAAAATACAAGACAAATATTTGCCATATTTTGGAGGACAAGGGATAACAGTGGGAACCAATTTAACATATTTATAATAAAAATACCGGGCCAAGTCTGAGGATTCAAAGTAAGGCAACAAAGAAACTTATATTAGGGGAAGGACCATCTTCTCTTGCTGATTTATCACAGGGGCAAAGCTATGGATAACAATCATCGTAGAAAGTCTAAAACAATAGTAAGGGTACTGATTGCAAGGAAATGTCTTATACAATTGTGGGGCTGTTTGGACAAGTGTAAAATTTGTAGGACAGTTGGTCAGGAGAGATGGGCTGGAACTCTTGGCGCCAACTGATGCTACTGCCCACAGGCAGGATTTCTTCTTCTCTAAGGAAACTCAATTCTTTTCTTCATGCCCTTCAACTGGCTGCATCGGGCCCTTCCAGATTTTCTGGAATAATTTCCATTATGTAAGTCAACTGGTAATAAACATTAATTGCATCTGCAGACAACCTTCCTAGCACCACCGAGATTAGTGGTTGATGGAAGAGCTGGGCCTAGAGCCTGGCCAAGCTGCCACATTAAACTGACCATCACAAGGAGGTGGTCGACTGCAATAATTAAGATTACTTGTAGGATTCTGGTGAAGTTATGGACACAGAAATTGAGGAAATTGTTTTAATAAAACATATATTGCCCAAGAGGCTATCAAGAAAATTGCCTGGTATAATGACACAGGAAAAGAGATGTAGAAAAGCTTTTCTCTGAGGTTTTATCTTGCATTAGTTAAATGAGAGGGTTATACAGCAACAAGTTAAAGGAAGAAAAATAATTAAATTGGTGTGTTTGCAGGGCATGATGTGATGTGTGATCAGGAGTTGGAAATTTGTATCTGGAATGCAGATGAAATATAATGAAGTTCCACTTACTACAGAGTTTGAACACATGGGGATTTATTTCTACAAGCTTTAATGGCTTCCTCAGAACTTTCAGTATTAGTGTAAATAAGTCATCAGTCACTGTTTTCGGGGACAAACAGGAAGGGACAGAGAATTTTACAACTGAAATCAGAAGGGAGAGGGATAATGCAGAATAGAAAAAGACATTCTGGGGTTAAGCCCTGAGGGAAAGGGACTGAAGGAAAGTAAATGAGGGTTTGAGAACATCATTCCTGAATCCACTGAGTGTAAATATGGGATGTGTAAACATTGCATAGTTTAGGATGCATTTCTCACTTTCAGCTCTAAAATACTTTGCTGCCTTTCATGTGTATTCCTGTTTTTTGGCAACTTGCCTTTGGTGGACACCAGAGATTGTGGTTTTATTTCATATCTCTGCCTCTTCTCTTCACACCTCTTCGTACCTGAGACTCAACACAGCACCTCATGTAAGGATAGTGCAATTGAAAATGCTTTTCAAATGAATGAAAGCACGGAAGGATGAAGGCATGTTGAATGTGTTCAGGCATCCTCAGCAGGTTTCCTTCAAATCCTAGGTGCTAGGTAAATTTGATTTCTATTACTTCCATAAAAAATTGCCACATACTTAGTGGCTTGTAATACTACAAATTGATTATCTTACAGTTCTGTAGATTAGAAGCCTGACACAATATAAAAACAACAACAACAAACAAAAATAGTACTAAAAAGAAGTATGGTTCTAAGCCCTCTTACTGCATTCCTTCCTATCATCCTCCTAACAAGCCTACGAGTTGGTGATATTCTCATTTTTGTTTTACTTATGAGGAAACTGACACAGATTAGGTAGAGTGAGTTGTCATCCAGGTCACAGTGGTGTGGGGCAAGGTGGATGTAAAGCAGGGGTGAAAGTCCAGGTCTTCTCATTCTCTTACTCATGAAGCTTCAATGCCTCTGAAAAAGCAGGAATTTGAGAGTGGGTCAGTAGCAGTGTACTGGAGTCCAGTGCAAAGGCCTTTCTGAGATGTGAAGGTCTCATTAGAAACAAGCTGGGACAGAAAATAATACGGCTAGAGTTATGGGAGAAGCAGTTGCAGGAAATGCCCAAGCCAATCCATTTTTACTGATGTGTGTTATAATTTTCCTTCTTAAGTGTCAGCAATTCTGTGACCTTCTTGATGTTAACAATGCCCTGAAGAATGAAGGAATGAGGAATGGGGGCATGCCACATTTGGGTAGTGGTAGCATAGAAAAAGCCAACAAATTTGCAGGAGATAGAATGCAGAGAGGGAATTACAACTTCAGCAGAAGCAAGCAATGAAAGCAAGGGGGAAAGCTCCCTGAGTTTCCTGGGGGGATGGAAAAGTGTTCTGTTCCTCTTACCATGTGGGTGATTCTTTGTAGAAAATAGGCCCCAGAGGATTGAAGCCCTTAGGGGACATCCCAACTCTGCACCTCTGGGTTGAGTAGGATCCAAAAAGATCCCCATGACTCATGATGATGCCTGGTGAATGAATGAGCTCTTATGTCTCCACATGGGTACTGAATCAAGTGGTGATCAATTCCTCAAAGATGTTCAAAGATTCTAACCTTGGCAGGGTTATGGAATTGGGAAACGAGAAGCAAATATACCCTCCGAGAAAAGGTCATTTCTCCAACATAAAGATGAATTTTGAAATTATTTTGTTTGTTTTATTAGAGTGTGCTTTGCTAAAAGATCAGCAGAAAAGTCAGCCCAACTCCTAGGCACTCACTCTGCTAGGTCCTAAAGATACCAAGGTAGAATGACTACCACCTCGACGTTACAAATGACTTTACAAATGTAAAGTAACCATGTGGACAAATACCTATAACAAAATATGATCGGCATCAGGAGAGAGGAATTCATAGAAAATTTTGAAGCTCAGAAAAGGGACAACTGATCAAGACCTACAAGGTCAAGGAAGACTTCCTGGGGGAAATTATACACAGTTGATGATTTTCAGATGCTTAGGAGGTAGCCAAAAGAGAAGCAAAGTGGAAAAAAAGGGGCTCAAAGCAAAGGAAACCCCACGGGGAAAGGTATGAAGGCCCGTGGTGTGGGCTCCTGCTTGTAGACGGGAAGATTGGGTTTAGGGACTCTGTGTCGTCTGATACCACATAAGGTGAGCAATAATATCAAAGCTGCAAAGTTTCACTGAAAACATCTGGAAGCCGCTCCTGGACTTGCCCTGCAGGAGAGCCCAGTGCACACCCTCAGTGCCTTGAACATCTGGGAGGTGGCTCAAGTCTAGGTCAGCAGAGCTACCAAAACAGCAGCACTTGGACGGCATTTCATCCCGGTGGGAGAAGAGAGAAGTGTTGGGAAGGGCCACGCATTTCGAGAAGAACCACATTTATGGGAGTAGCATTGAAGTCTCCACAGGAGGACATAGAGACATTTTTTTTTTAAAATTTGTTCATCATATGCTTAACAGCACTGTCAGGTTTCCTTTTTGATTTTTTGTTTTTAAATACATGCTTCTTCTTATTTTAGTCCAAAGAATGCAGGCCTACAGTCTTCTCTGGTGGAATGGCTTTTTGGGTTTCTTATTTGTGTCTTCTTAAGTAAGAAAAATTAAAGAATGCCTCTGTAAAGAAACCCTGTCTGGTCTGCTGTGGTAGTTAAGAGTGTGGACTCTGGAGCCAGACGGCCTGAACCTGAATGCCGTTTTGCCATTAAACAACTGTGTGGACTTGGGAAAATCATCCAGCCCTCCCTGCCACGGTTTCCTCAGCTACAAAGTCAGGATAATAAAAGTGCCTACTTCGAAGGTTGTAGTGGGGATTAATTGTGTCAATATATATAAATGCGAAGTGCATGGAACAGACATTGGCACGTAATACATACTTAATAAGTATCAGCCATACTGTTATTTTAATATTTTATGAGGTTTAAAGGGTGATGTTTTCCAAAGAAAAGGCTTATTTTCCTGCTCTTGTAAAAAATATTGTTTCTCTGAATTCCTTCCTTATGGTGAGAGATTTATTCACACACACACACAATTTGTATATTGTAAAATTCCATGTGCTTTTCACAACGATCAATTTCACAAATGTCTACCTTGTATTTTACTTTAATAATTGTGCCTTCGGTTCTGTATTTGTCCATTTTCTGTGTATTTTTGACTCTCTCTCCCAGTAAAATGTAAGCCCAATAAAGGCACAGGCTTTGTATGATTTGTTTGTTGCACTTAGGTCTGGGCATGGCATGTGCTAGGTACCCAGTAAGCTTATGTTGAATTAACTAATAAGTTCAGAATCTAGTCATGTTTAACAAACACAGGCATTCTTTTCTTGGACATTACAGCATTATCATTATTGGTCCAAGAGATGCCATTTTCAAGGTTCTTAAGGACAATGCCTATATATGTTTAAAAAAAAAGTATCAGAAAGTGAGAAAATTATAATTTGTAAAGTTGTGCTTTATTAAAATCTAATGATTGTGTTTAATAGACACTTGGACTCTCATCAATCTAAAGTGTACTGCCTGAGAAAGAGGAAAACATTTATCTTTGTTTGTGAATATCAAACCTTCCACAGCAAAACCTCCTCAACAGAATTACAACGCAGGAGAAGATGCCAAACCAATTTCTGCTTGCTAGTGACACAATCTTAGAGCATTAATCTGAGACAGTCGGCTATGTTAAACCTCGCTCGTTACAGTGTACTGGATACCAAGGGTCTAGTGGGACAATTAGGTACGAAACGTGTGATATTTTTGCCATACAAATCTTATTTGCAAACTTACCGAATAAATTTCTTCAAGGCTTTACATGACTGAAGCTCTTATTTGATAAACTAAGCAAGTGGGAGATCATTCGTAATGTGAAAATTTGCTGTTTTAAGCAGCTACATGAATCTTTTTCAATTATTTTCCAGCTTAAAAAGCTCAAGCCACCTTTTTAAAAGAGTGAGAGTCAACTAGATTTGCACATAACTATGAGTTGCCCTCTTGTGAAAATGGGGCTACTGAATTAGGGGGAAAAAAAACCAAGATGCAATTGTGGTCAAACTCCTTTGTAAACTTACATGTTCATAGGAAACGCAAGAGGGAGACTCTGTGTTGTTATATGAACCATAATCTAAAAATCTTAAGGGTGCCTGATTTTTCAATCAGAAGAAAAAGTGGAAGAAAACCTTACTACATAGCCCGGAGACCATCAACCCTAACATCAAACAGACTCAGCCTGGACACCCAGGTCGCACACGCTTAGCTCTCCAAACTGGACAAACTATTTGAACTTCACTCACCTACTGATATCAAAAAGGGCTGATCATACCTCATAAGAATCCTGGGAGTTTGGGGTGACATTTTACACCTGGTAATTTCTCCCATTTAAAAATATTTAAAGCGTACTTTTAAAAAAGTAATGAAATAGGCTGTGTGTGGTGGCTCATGCCTGTAATCCCAGAACTTTGGGGGGCCAAGACAAATGGATCACCTGAGGTCAGGAGTTCGAGACCAGCCTGGCCAATGCGGTGAAACCTCATCTCTACTGAAAAGACAAAAATTAGCCATAAGTGGTGGCATGTGCCTGTAGTCCCAGCTACTCAGGAGGCTGAGGCAGGAGAATCGCTTGAACCTGGAAGGTGGAGGTTGCAGTGAGCCAAGATCACCCCATTGCACTCCACCCTGAGCAACAGAGTGAGACTCCGTCTAAAAAAAAAAGGAAAGAAAAGAATGATGAAATAAGCTTTGGCCTTTCTTTTTAGTAAAAATAGAAACACATGTCTTATTGTGAAAACAGATGTACAACTCATTGTACCCTCACAGGAAAGCATACCTCTTACCATCTGAGTTGAAGAGAACTTCTGAGGAATAGGTTTCTGCTAATGGACATTTGAGGATATTAGCCCAGCTCGTAAGGAAATCAGTGCTAATCATAACTGTAATGAAAATCAAGTTCACACATAACAATATTAACCTTAAATGTAAATGGACTAAATGCTCCAATTAAAAGATACAGACTGGCAAACTGGATAAAGAGTCAAGACCCATCAGTCTGATGTATTCAGGAGACCCATCTCACATGCAGAGACATACTTATAGGCTCAAAATAAAGGGATGGAGGAAGATCTACCAAGCAAATGGAGAACAGAAAAAAGCAGGGGTTGCAATACTAGTCTCTGATAAAACAGACTTTAAACCATCAAAGATCAAAAGAGACAAAGAAGGCCATTACATAATGGTAAAGGGATCAATTCAACAGGAAGAGCTACCTATCCTAAATATATATGCACCCAATACAGGAGCACCCAGATTCATAAAGCAAGTCCTTAGAGACTTACAAAGAGACCTAGACTCCCATACAATAATAATGGGAGACTTCAACACCCCACTGTCAACATTAGACAGATCAACGAGACAGAAAGTTAACAAGGATATCCAGGAATTGAACTCATCTCTGCAGCAAGCAGACCTAATAGACATCTGCAGACCTAATAGACATCTACAGAACTCTCCACCCCAAATCAACAGAATATACATTCTTCTCAGCACCACATCACACTTATTCCAAAATTGACCACATAATTGGAAGTAAAGCACTCTTCAGCAAATGTACAAGAACAGAAATTATAACAAACTGTCTCAGACCACAGTGCAATCAAACTAGAACTCAGGACTAAGAAACTCAATCAAAACCGCTCAACTACATGGAAACTGAATAACCTGCTCCTGAATGACGACTGGGTACACAACAAAATGAAGGCAGAAATAAAGATGTTCTTTGAAACCAACGAGAACAAAGACACAACATACCAGAATCTCTGGGACACATTTAAAGCAGTGTGTAGAGGGAAATTTATAGCACTAAATGCCCACAAGAGAAAGCAGGAAAGATCTAAAATTGACACTCTAACATCACAATTAAAAGAACTAGAGAAGCAAGAGCAAACACATTCGAAAGCTAGCAGAAGGCAAGAAATAACTAAGATCAGAGCAGAACTGAAGGAGATAGAGACACAAAAAACCCTCCAAAAAATCAATGAATCCAGGAGTTGGTTTTTTGAAAAGATCAACAAAATTGACAGACCGCTAGCAAGATTAATAAAGAAGAAAAGAGAGAAGAATCAAATAGATGCAATAAAAAATGATAAAGGGGATATCACCACCGACCCCACAGAAATACAAACTACCATCAGAGAATACTATAAACACCTCTACGCAAATAAACTAGAAAATCTAGAAGAAATGGATAATTTCCTGGACACTTACACTCTCCCAAGACTAAACCAGGAAGAAGTTGAATCCCTGAATAGACCAATAGTAGGCTCTGAAATTGAGGCAATAATTAATAGCCTACCAACCAAAAAAAGTCCAGGACCAGATGGATTCACAGCTGAATTCTACCAGAGGTACAAGGAGGAGCTGGTACCATTCCTTCTGAAACTATTCCAATCAATAGAAAAAGAGGGAATCCTCCCTAACTCATTTTATGAGGCCAGCATCATCCTGATACCAAAGCCTGGCAGAGACACAACAAAAAAAGAGAATTTTAGACCAATATCCCTGATGAACATCGATGCAAAAATCCTCAATAAAATACTGGCAAACCGGATCCAACAGCACATCAAAAAGCTTATCCACCATGATCAAGTGGGCTTCATCCCTGGGATGCAAGGCTGGTTCAACATACACAAATCAATAAACATAATCCAGCATATAAAAGAACCAAATACAAAAACCACATGATTATCTCAATAGATGCAGAAAAGGCCTTTGACAAAATTCAACAGCCCTTCATGCTAAAAACTCTCAATAAATTCGGTATTGATGGAACGTATCTCAAAATCATAGGAGCTATTTATGACAAACCCACAGCCAATATCATACTGAATGGGCAAAAACTGGAAAAATTCCCTTTGAAAACTGGCACAAGACAGGGATGCCCTCTCTATTCAACATAGTGTTGGAAGTTCTGGCTAGGGCAATCAGGCAAGAGAAAGAAATCAAGGGTATTCAGTTAGGAAAAAAAGAAGTCAAATTGTCCCTCTTTGCAGATGACATGATTGTATATTTAGAAAACCCCATTGTCTCAGCCCAAAATCTCCTTAAGCTGATAAGAAACTTCAGCAAAGTCTCAGGATACAAAATTAATGTGCAAAAATCACAAGCATTCTTATACACCAGTAACAGACAAACAGAGAGCCAAATCATGAACGAACTTCCATTCACAATTGCTTCAAAGAGAATAAAATACCTAGGAATCCAACTTACAAGGGATGTAAAGGACCTCTTCAAGAACTACAAACCGCTGCTCAGTGACATAAAAGAGGACATAAACAAATGGAAGAACATACCATGCTCATGGATAGGAAGAATCAATATCGTGAAAATGGCCATAGTGCCCAAGGTAATTTA